>NW_012149485.1:374599-387186 GCF_000956105.1 Propithecus coquereli
TAGGTATGATGTATTTTAGCTATATTCAAAGCTGACAAACTGGCTTGCTAGAGCTCATCATTAGAATCTCCTCCAAGTTCAGTAAGACCACATTTGTTGCTTGAAATCAACCACAGTGGGAATATTTACACCATGAAAATTGGCAAACAAATTATTTTTTTTTCCTAGAGAGCTGGTTGTGAAACATTTAGTAGCATACCACTGTATAGTTCAATTAAAAGGCTTATATTGGATGCCTTAAGATGTTAAGATTTATCTGGAACAAATATTTTTCCTTCAACAAAACTAGAAAATATAAGTAGATTTGAATTACCTAAATCTCTCCAACTTTTCTCCCTAAGACTCTAGGGGCCCCAGAATTATTCTCAAATTATTTTGATTTTTCTTAAGTTAGTTACAAACCTCTTTATAAGGAACAAAAAGCAACCTACAAATAAATATGGCACCCAAAAAAAAATGGAGAGGCCTAAAAATGACCTAGACGAGGGAGGAAGGAAGGGAAATTCCTGTTGACTTGTGCAAGGCTCTGTGCTTTTATAAATGCTGCATTGTTACTTCTCATATCAACTCCCAAAGTTCACTATTATTGACTCCACTTTTCACATATGGAAATGGAGAGGAAGAGAAGAGAGGAGAGGAGAGGAAATGAGAGGAGAAAACTTCCCGTGATAACACTCTGTCCTCTTTTGTGTTGAAATGAAAATTTCCCTTAAATTACCACCTGAGTTTAAGGCACAAGAAAACATCTGGTTTAATTACAGTGAATTTGCATGAACCCACTGACAAGAAGCACAGTTAAAATTAGCAAGTTTAGTGTGCTTTTTTTTTTTAAGAGAATGAAATTATAAAGTAATTAACCTTTGTTGTAGAACTCTGTCAAAAGGATGGAAAGTTCCATGCTGTTAGATAGAAGAAGAAATGAAATTTTGGAAAGGGAAAATGTGGATTCATTAAAGAATTATAAAGAATAAAAGAGTGGAAAAGCAGCACAGAATTAGAAGATAAGACAAAAAAAGGAATCTTTCGCCAAGAAGTCTTTTCACGATGAGAGAGAGAGAGAGAAAAGACCTAGTTTAATCAAAGGACAGAGTCTACTTCATTGAAAAGGATTATCTTGACCCATGGAGTGGCAATGTGGTGGGTAGAAAGAGCCTTGGTCTGGGCTGAGACATCCTGACTTTGCCACTGACAGATACCATGACTACCTTTCCGCCTTCTGGACCCACATGTCTTACCAGGTGGTGAAAGAAAGGGGTGTTTCAGAAAATACTTTCGAAACAGAAGGATCTTAGCTATATCCAGGCTTCCTTCACTGCTTTGTTATGCAACCTTGGTTAAATAACTTGCACCCTGTTCACTTTAGTGCCCCCATCCATAAAATGAAGTTGATAATACTACCAGCCTCTTTTAAAAGGCTATACTGCATGAAAGTCTGTATGTAAAACACTTAATTTACTCTCTGCCAAGAGCTGTGCTAAATGATATGTGGCTAACATCAGATATAGCAGACAGCTTTTTGTTTGAGGGTGTTTAGGAAAAACAAACCAGAGATTGATGCAAAATTTCTATTTTCCATGGCCAAGGGACCATTTTTAAATAACCTTTAACCCGTCTGTATTCTCAGTTTCAAACCTCTCACTTCTGACCACATCTCTCTTTTCAGTGTATTCCTTCTAGTACTACAGCTCCAAAAATTCAACCCACTAGCACCTGCTACCCATTCATCGTGCTCACTCCCTTCGATACCAGCCTGAACTCCTTGGCTGGCCGCTGTAACTACTCCCTGGTATACTCCCCCAATATCTTGGCTCCATTCTCATTTCCAGGCATTCACAATCCTGGTTCCATCTGATTTCCTGCCTATTCCAGGTTTTCCCTGTTGTAGCCTACTACACACTCTCACTTTGAAGCCAGAAGCACCACTGGACCAGGCTTTTAAAATTGCCCGGTAATACCATGTTTCCCTGGTCCATTCATACTTCTAGTCTCCCAGAAAACATGTCTCCCGTTTTCAGACTTCTAGCACCTTCGCCTATCCTCATGCTCAGTTGATGACCTTCGTGCTTAATTGACTGAGAAAACTGAAGCCAAAGAGACTCCCTCTAGCTCTGCTCACCTTGCCCACATATTTGAATCTCCCTCCTTTTCTATGGATGAATCATTTGTTTTCTAAACAAGGCCAATTTCTTCACTTAATGCACCAAATCCTATTTCCTTTTCCCTGCTCAAGGTCATTGCTCTAGCCTACATCAAAATTTTCCCCTATAACTGATCATATTTATCACCTTCCACACAGCTGCATTTCTCTCATCTCTAAAAAACAAAGCCAAAACACCCAGTTCTATCTTCTCTCCTCAGCTATCCCATCCCCTCTTCTGTATATACCCATTTTTTCTCCTATTCACTCTTGAACCCAGCCAACCAAAGTAACTCAGATCCCTAACATTCCACCAAACAATTCTTTCAAGGTCATCTGTGACCTTCACATCACCAAATCCAATAATCGTTACTCAGAGAGTTAGATCTTCCTACTTAACCCATTGGCAACACGTGGCACAGTTGGCTGTTAAATCCTCCTAAAAACACTTTTTGCACTTGGCTTCCAGGACATCACACATTTCTAGGTTTTCTCCTTCCTCGGTGGCTCCTCCTCTTTGGTCTTTTTTGCTGGTTCCTTGTAAACATCTCAACCTTATTGGCTCACTTTTGGGGACTCTTTTCCTTTATCTCTATACCAGAGGCTGGCCAGATCTTAAAACATAGGCTTTGCAGACTAGACAATCTGTATCAGCTGTTCAACTCTGCCTACTTGTAGCAGGAAAGCAGCCAGAGACAATAGATAAACAAATGGGTATGGCAGTGTTCCAATAAAATTTATTTACAAAAACAGGCAGCTGGTTGTATTTGGCCTGAGGGCCATAGTTTGCTGACCCTGGATCCACATTCATTTCCCTAATTATTTCCTCCCGTCCCTTGGCTTTAAAATCTATCTATATGCTAATAATTTCCCCAGTTGCTATCGCCAGGCCAGACCTCTCCCCAGCCCTCCAGAGTCATTTATCCAACCTTCTCTTCAACTTCTCCACCTGGATTGCTAATCAGCCTCTGGAATTAGACAATTCGAGACTGAGCTCCTAGTCATCCCTCAACTACCACCAAACTCATTCATCCCGCTGTCTTCTCCGTCTCAGTTAATGGCAACTCCATTTTATTAGTGGCTCAAGCCAAAAACCTTGACTCCTCACTTTTATCAAACCTGAGGCCCTGGATGCCACAACTCCAAAGAAAACCCGTCACCTTTTGTTGTCTGCAATTGGCACCTCCTGGCTTTGTCCAGAGCACCAGCCCTGCTCACTCCCCACATCTGTTCCATTAGCATGTCCCTCCATCTTTCTTTCAATATATAGCAAGACCTTGGCCATTTCTCACTGCCTACACTGGTCCGAGCCACCATGCTCTCCAGCCTGGATTACTGCTGCAGTCTCCTAAATGACCTTTCGTCTTCAGCTCTGGCCCCTGCATTCTTTTCTCAACACAGCAACCAGGATGCTCTCGTTCAACCATGAGGCAAATCATATGACCCCTCTGCTCCTGAGCCTCTGATGGCTTCTCATGTCCCTGAGATGAAAAACCCAAGGCCTTACATTGGCTCACAAGGCCCCAGGTGACCTGAATTCCCACTTCTGTTTGAGTCTCTGACCCCAACTCCTACTTCTGCCTCACTGCACAAATTCAGCCATTGTTCTTCTCCAATATATCAGCTGTGTCCCTGCCCCAGGACCTTTGCATTTGCTATTCTCTCTGGCTAGACTGATTTTCTGCCACATAAGCAGGGCTGGTTCCTTCTGCTCCCTCTTTATTCTAATGTCACTTTTCAGGGAGCTCTTCTCAGACCATTCTATTAAAAACTGGAAGCCTCACACACCACACTCTTCATCCCTCTTTCTTGCTTCGTGCATCTCCTTAGCAATTATCATCTGACATGCTGCATATTTCACTATACCTTTTATTCTCTGTCTTCTCCCACTAGAATGCACTCCACAGAGACAAGAATTTTCCTTCCTGTTTACTGCTACTTCCCAAGCACTTAGAACAGTGCCAGGTAGATAAATAAGCACACAATAAATATCTTATGTAATGAATGAATCCTGAGTCCTCGGAGACAAAATAGATTTTAAAATTATTTACCATAGAAGTCAGAAGATGATTGTAGAAAGCTATTTAACATCCTCAGTAAGCCATGAGAGGACATGGCTTCTATGACTAGCAATAACATCATTCAGAAAGAACAGACTGAGGTAAGGACACCACTGGAAATAGTAACAATCCTAATTGGCTCTGCAAAAAAATCAAATTAGTGATCTCCAGGCTACCCTAGAGCCATTCTCAGAGAATGCAATGAGACCAGGGGGAGGAGCAAACACATGGAGTATTTACTTTGTGCCAGACACCTTGCTAAGCATTTTATGCATATTAACATGTTAAATCCCCATGAAGACCTATGAAATAGGCAGTATTTTTATCCTCATTTTAAAGTAAGGAAAGTGAGGCATGGAGACTTTAAGCAATTTGCCAAAGTCTTCCAGCAAACAAGTGGTGGGGACAGGACATAAACCCAGGCAGTCTGGCTTCAACCCATGATCTTAGTTATGCCACAATACTGCCTCCTATGTCTAAATGGTGAAAATAAGAGTTTTGATTCAGGATGGCAATCTGATCACTCTTCTTAAACTATCTTTCTAAAGAAATATAAAGAAAAACACCTTACAGCTGCCCTGAGATCTATAGAAGGATGCTGAGCCCACACCAGGAAGAATGAATGCAAAGCATCATGGGGGAGGGAGACCTAAATGGGAAAGAGATGACTGAGCTGAGATGGCTTGGAAAGAAATCCCCCTGTGGCACAAGAGGAAGAGATTTCCAAAGCCAACTGCATTCACACCCCTAACCCTGACTGCCCTGCACTGAAGGGAGGGGTGAGCCGGGAGTGCGGAATAGGGAGGGGTTGGTGTCATGGGCATTTTTATTTCCTAGTCCACGGTGCAGAGGACCAGAGCTCCCCAAGCCTGCATCCAGGGCACACGGCTAATAAGGAAAGTAGGGGGCTTTAATGCAAGGCTGTCATTGGAAGGAGGTGCTCCCAATAAAGGGCAGGACAGTGTTCCTGGTAACTAACTTTAGGCAGTCTTTCAAAACATCTAGAAAGCTCTCTCTCCTCAGAGAATCTGCCTGCTGCCTGATTATTTCCCTCCCTTAATGGCTCCTCATACCACTCCCCTATAAGACAAGCAGACCTCTAACCCAGCTACGTAATGCATAAGTATATCTAAGTTCTCACTTTCCCTCTGAGTTGGAAATATTTAAAACAGGGATTCATGTAGTCATTAGCAGAATGACCCCCTAAACCAGACCATCGCATACCACTACTTATTAGGTTGCAAAAAAGAAAGGTTACTGACAGATGAAAAAATGCTTTCATTCTTATTAAAAAGGACTAATCTGATAATGCAAAGCAAATGCCTCCTAAGAATTACAGCAAGAAAGAAGATTTAAAAAAAAAACACTAATATGCATGCTTGCTGAGAATATCTAAATAAATGCTGGGGTAGAATATGTTCATGGAATGAAAGTTAACGTTGTAAAGGTTTGGGTTCTCCCAAACTGATCTTTGTAGAAGAGTTTAGCACTATTTACTTTACTTATTTTATTTATTTAATACCAAATTCTATTGTGCTTAGGGATGCGTGCTTAAGGAGTGAAAACTATAAAGAAAAACAAGGTCATGGTATAAAGTTGACTACTGATAGATTAATGAGATGATTATTTGTATTATGCACTTGTATGGTGCTTATTTCACAATAATAAAGATAAAATGAGGATGCTATATATAATTTTATACCAATAAACTTGAAATTTAGATGATACTGAGAAATTCTGGTAAAATATAAATTAAATAAACCTAACTCAAAGAAAAAAAATTCCTATATAGTTCTACAACAAATAAAGAAATAGAATCAGTAATTAAAAACTTACTTTTCCAAAAAAGAAAAAAAAAACTTACTTTTCCAATAAAGAAAACATCAGTCCCAGGTGATTTTACAAGTGCAATCAGAAAAACACTTAAAGAATTTGTAATCCCAATCTTACCTATACGCTTTCTGAGAGAAGAAGGAAAGAACACTTCCCCCCTCAATTTATGACAGGACTGTAACCTTGATGTCAAAACCAGACAAACTTATTATGAGAAAAAAGAAAGCAGATGCAAACACCCTAAACAAAATATTAGCAAACAATCCAAAAATATATACAAATAGAAAAAAAATCATTTTATTTCAAGAAATCAATATTGGTTTAACTTTAGTAAATCCATTTATGTAATTTGCTACATTAACATACTAAGAGAGGGGAAAAACATATCATTACTATGATAGATATAGAAAAAGCATCAGTTAAAGCTCAGCATGATTTTAAAACAAAATGTCCTTATATACCAGAAATAAAAGGACCTCCTTAACCTGAGGAAGGATAACTACAAAAAACCTATAAACACCATATTCAAGGATGAAATAAAAACATCATTATCTTTAAAATTGGAACAGGACATATACCTATCATTATTTCCATTAAATATTACATTGCTGGCCCTAGTTGAAGTAAGAAAATAAAATGGAGTTAAAAGATTGGAAAAGAACAAAACTATTATTAACTAGAGATGCTACAATTTTCTACATAGATAATCCAAAGAAATCCGCACACAAATTTTTAAAACTAATAGGAGAGTATAGCACGTGTGCCGAGATATCAACATTAAAAAGTCAATTGAATTTCTATTTACCTAACAAGTATATAGTATTTTCTTAAAGACACCATTTACAATAGCAATAAAAATATGAGATATTTAGTAAAATATTTATCAGAAGTTTTCAGGATGCATGTATAAATGTATAGAGCACTAAAAGACATTAAACAAGGCCTAAATAAGAGTATACCATGCTCATGGATGGGAAAAGCTAATATCATAAGGACATAATATTATCTCTCAATTGATCTATAATACATGCAATTCCAATATAAAAATAAAACATTTTTTGAATAGGTACAAGCTGGTCCTAAAATATGTATATATATATAAATTATTTACCATAGAAGTCAGAAGATGATTGTAGAAAGCTATTTAACATCCTCAGTAAGCCATGAGAAGACATGGCTTCTATGACTAGCAATAACATCATTCAGAAAGAACAGACTGAGGTAAGGACACCACTGGAAATAGTAACAATCCTAATTGGCTCTGCAAAAAAATCAAATTAGTGATCTCCAGGCTACCCTAGAGCCATTCTCAGAGAATGCAATGAGACCAGGGGGAGGAGCAAACACATGGAGTATTTACTTTGTGCCAGACACCTTGCTAAGCATTTTATGCATATTAACATGTTAAATCCCCATGAAGACCTATGAAATAGGCAGTATTTTTATCCTCATTTTAAAGTAAGGAAAGTGAGGCATGGAGACTTTAAGCAATTTGCCAAAGTCTTCCAGCAAACAAGTGGTGGGGACAGGACATAAACCCAGGCAGTCTGGCTTCAACCCATGATCTTAGTTATGCCACAATACTGCCTCCTATGTCTAAATGGTGAAAATAAGAGTTTTGATTCAGGATGGCAATCTGATCACTCTTCTTAAACTATCTTTCTAAAGAAATATAAAGAAAAACACCTTACAGCTGCCCTGAGATCTATAGAAGGATGCTGAGCCCACACCAGGAAGAATGAATGCAAAGCATCATGGGGGAGGGAGACCTAAATGGGAAAGAGATGACTGAGCTGAGATGGCTTGGAAAGAAATCCCCCTGTGGCACAAGAGGAAGAGATTTCCAAAGCCAACTGCATTCACACCCCTAACCCTGACTGCCCTGCACTGAAGGGAGGGGTGAGCCGGGAGTGCGGAATAGGGAGGGGTTGGTGTCATGGGCATTTTTATTTCCTAGTCCACGGTGCAGAGGACCAGAGCTCCCCAAGCCTGCATCCAGGGCACACGGCTAATAAGGAAAGTAGGGGGCTTTAATGCAAGGCTGTCATTGGAAGGAGGTGCTCCCAATAAAGGGCAGGACAGTGTTCCTGGTAACTAACTTTAGGCAGTCTTTCAAAACATCTAGAAAGCTCTCTCTCCTCAGAGAATCTGCCTGCTGCCTGATTATTTCCCTCCCTTAATGGCTCCTCATACCACTCCCCTATAAGACAAGCAGACCTCTAACCCAGCTACGTAATGCATAAGTATATCTAAGTTCTCACTTTCCCTCTGAGTTGGAAATATTTAAAACAGGGATTCATGTAGTCATTAGCAGAATGACCCCCTAAACCAGACCATCGCATACCACTACTTATTAGGTTGCAAAAAAGAAAGGTTACTGACAGATGAAAAAATGCTTTCATTCTTATTAAAAAGGACTAATCTGATAATGCAAAGCAAATGCCTCCTAAGAATTACAGCAAGAAAGAAGATTTAAAAAAAAAACACTAATATGCATGCTTGCTGAGAATATCTAAATAAATGCTGGGGTAGAATATGTTCATGGAATGAAAGTTAACGTTGTAAAGGTTTGGGTTCTCCCAAACTGATCTTTGTAGAAGAGTTTAGCACTATTTACTTTACTTATTTTATTTATTTAATACCAAATTCTATTGTGCTTAGGGATGCGTGCTTAAGGAGTGAAAACTATAAAGAAAAACAAGGTCATGGTATAAAGTTGACTACTGATAGATTAATGAGATGATTATTTGTATTATGCACTTGTATGGTGCTTATTTCACAATAATAAAGATAAAATGAGGATGCTATATATAATTTTATACCAATAAACTTGAAATTTAGATGATACTGAGAAATTCTGGTAAAATATAAATTAAATAAACCTAACTCAAAGAAAAAAAATTCCTATATAGTTCTACAACAAATAAAGAAATAGAATCAGTAATTAAAAACTTACTTTTCCAAAAAAGAAAAAAAAAACTTACTTTTCCAATAAAGAAAACATCAGTCCCAGGTGATTTTACAAGTGCAATCAGAAAAACACTTAAAGAATTTGTAATCCCAATCTTACCTATACGCTTTCTGAGAGAAGAAGGAAAGAACACTTCCCCCCTCAATTTATGACAGGACTGTAACCTTGATGTCAAAACCAGACAAACTTATTATGAGAAAAAAGAAAGCAGATGCAAACACCCTAAACAAAATATTAGCAAACAATCCAAAAATATATACAAATAGAAAAAAAATCATTTTATTTCAAGAAATCAATATTGGTTTAACTTTAGTAAATCAATTTATGTAATTTGCTACATTAACATACTAAGAGAGGGGAAAAACATATCATTACTATGATAGATATAGAAAAAGCATCAGTTAAAGCTCAGCATGATTTTAAAACAAAATGTCCTTATATACCAGAAATAAAAGGACCTCCTTAACCTGAGGAAGGATAACTACAAAAAACCTATAAACACCATATTCAAGGATGAAATAAAAACATCATTATCTTTAAAATTGGAACAGGACATATACCTATCATTATTTCCATTAAATATTACATTGCTGGCCCTAGTTGAAGTAAGAAAATAAAATGGAGTTAAAAGATTGGAAAAGAACAAAACTATTATTAACTAGAGATGCTACAATTTTCTACATAGATAATCCAAAGAAATCCGCACACAAATTTTTAAAACTAATAGGAGAGTATAGCACGTGTGCCGAGATATCAACATTAAAAAGTCAATTGAATTTCTATTTACCTAACAAGTATATAGTATTTTCTTAAAGACACCATTTACAATAGCAATAAAAATATGAGATATTTAGTAAAATATTTATCAGAAGTTTTCAGGATGCATGTATAAATGTATAGAGCACTAAAAGACATTAAACAAGGCCTAAATAAGAGTATACCATGCTCATGGATGGGAAAAGCTAATATCATAAGGACATAATATTATCTCTCAATTGATCTATAATACATGCAATTCCAATATAAAAATAAAACATTTTTTGAATAGGTACAAGCTGGTCCTAAAATATGTATATATATATATATATATATATATATATACACACACATACACACCCACACACACACACACACACACACACACACATATATATAGAAAAGGTAAGAATAGCTAAGACGGTCCTGAACATGAAGTACAAAGTTATAGGCCTTGCTCTACCAAATATCAAGACTTAACACATCACTATTAATTAAGAAGCTGTGGTATTGACACAGGGGTAGTCTAAGAGAACAATTGAACAAAGAAGAACTTAGAAATATATCCATATGTATATTGAAATGTGATAGAAGGTAAGGATAACATGGCATATCAATCAAGTGATTAAAAATTTTTTTTCCAAGAAGTGTTTCTAGGATAGGGAGGAAGAACTGAAATTGAATTCCTTCCTCATATTATACATAAAAACACAAATATAAATGGGTTGAGGACATTTTATTAAAGGTGTGCCTTTAAAACTTTTGATGAAAATTTAAGAAGATATTCTTACAACCTCAAAGTACAGAAAGTGTTTCTTAATTAAGACTCTTTCCTTTGGGATTATTCAGAAGCAGACCCCACGATAAGGATTCAAATGGAAGTATTTTATTTAGGAGGTGGCCTCCGTGCACACTGGTAAGGGAGAAGGAAAGGGAGATGGGCAAGGGAAGGAAGCCAATGTAAGATATACTATGGAGAAAATTACCACGTGAATAACTGGGTTTTGGAACGGTGTCATTCCATGTGTGGTTTAAGGACAAGCACTGACTTATTAATTCCTTCTGATCCATAACAAGACAAAAAGGAGGAGGTTACTTTTTTTGCACTTCAATTTCACTTTTACTTTTAAATTTTACTTTCGTAGTAATTAATTTTTATTGTATTTTATGATAGTATCAATCCATAATGGGTTAGAAATCACTATCACCATCATCATCATCATCATCATTATCACTGGGGTTTTTAGTGTTTGAGATAGGTTTTGAAGTTCTAGTAGAACAGGGTGTTTTAGGGCATTAACTCTCCGGCTTTTCTTGCTTGCCCTATGTGGAGACGACATTTGCCCTCACAGCATTTAGGTAAAGTAGCAAGTGTTTTGCAGTAAGCATTAGTAGGATATGGTCATGGCACCAACGGTGTCTGATGTCTGATACTGTTTGTCTTTCTCTCTCTTTCTCCCACATGAGAGATGAAAAACTCTGATAAATTTGACTACATTAAAATTAAGAACTAATCTATCTCCAAAGGTAATATTACAAAAAAAGCAAGACACAAACTGACAAATTTTCTTTTATAACACATATAATCAATAAAAGGATCACTATCAAGAACCTCTACAGATCAACAAGGACAATCATGTCCAACAAACATTAAAAGATGCTCAGCCTTTTTAGTAAGTAGGTAAAAGCAAATAAAACCTCAAGGAAGTATCATTTCACACTTATCAGATGATCTAGAACTTTAAAACCAGGTAATACCAAGTATTTATATAGATGCAGAGAAGTGGAAACTTTCAGAACATTGCTTGGGGGAGAATAAACTTGCTGCCACCACTTTGGAAAACAATATGGCATTACTCAGTATAGCTGAAGACAGATATGCCCTTCTGTTTCCATATCCTATTACAAAGTGTACCTTAGAGAAATCTTATATATGTTCAATCAAATGTACAAAAATATTCTTATGAGATATATTCTAAAATAGCCCCATCTGGACACAACCCTCGTGTCCATCTACTGTGGAATGGTGGGATAAATAAAGAGATATTCACGAAATGCAGATGAAATACAACTATGTGGGTCAACATGGATGAATCTCGAAACAATGTTGAATGACAAAGGCAAATCATATACTAAAATATACTCCATCCACCTGTATATAATGGAAACCAAGGAAAACTAAAGGATATATTGTTTTGGGATACATATGTTATATATTTATAACTACAAATAAAAAATAAAAATAAAGAGAACGTTTAATGTAAAATTCAGGATAATATCTTTTTTTTTTTTTTTTTTGATGGGGAAAGGAGAAGAAGTCAATGTGGATGGACATACAAAGTGCTCCAATAGTACAGTGATGTTTTATTTCTTAGAATAGTGGGCACATGCATGTTATTTCATAATTATTTTTTAAACTATCCATACATTATTACACATACATTTTAATATAATGTATAACATTAATAATGTAAAACATTATAAGAGAAACTTTTTAATATGATTCAAAAAACCCAATATGAACAAAGTAATAAAGTCCTGGAAATGCAATTTGTAAAAAACAAAAAAAAATATTTTTAATTGAGGGACATAAAAAGAACCATTAATAGATGAAAATTTATACAGGATTTCTGGGTAGAAGGACTCTTTGTTACAAAGAGGTATCCTTTGCCCCCCTCTCTAAAAAAAAGAGTAGAATGCAACTAAAATAAAAATTCTGATGGAAGATATTTGAAATTGTATAACATTATTCAAAGTTCTTCTGGAAAAAATAAATGGGTAGTGATACCTCAGAAAACTTTGCACAAGAAAAATAATAAAAAAGAAGGCC
>NW_012149485.1:388791-407002 GCF_000956105.1 Propithecus coquereli
GACCTTCCTCAACCTCCATCAGATGGACCTTCCTCAACCTCCATCAGATAGACCCTCCTCAACCTCCATCAGATAGACCTTCCTCAACCTCCATCAGATAGACCCTCCTCAACCTCCATCAGATAGACCTTCCTCAACCTCCATCAGATAGACCTTCCTCAACCACCATCAGACAGACTCTCAAGATGAGTGTGTAGAATCTGCATGTCTATATTCAGCTCACTTTATTCTCCATGATTACATCTTCTCCACTCTTCTCAAATTATTTTTTTATTTTAAATTTTTAATTATTGTGGGTACATAATAGTTGTATATGTTTATAGGGTACATGTGATGTTTTGATGCAAGCACACAATGTGAATTAATCAAATCAGGGTAATTGAGGTATCCATTACCTCAGACATTTAACATTTCTTTGTATTATGAACATTCCAATTCTACTCTTTTAGTTATTTTGAAGTGCACCCTGACTTATTGTTGACTATAGTCACTTTCTTGTGCTATCAAATAGTGTTCATTCTATCTAACAATCTAACCATATTTTTGCACCAATTAACCCACTCTATTCCCCCCACCCCACTCCTGTTGCCCTTTCCAGCCTCTGGTAACCATCATTCTACTCTCTGTCTCCATGAGATCAATTGTTTTTAATATTTAGCTCCCACATATGACTGAGAATATGCAAGATTTGTCTTTCTGTGCTTGGCTTATTTCACTTAACATAATGTTCTTCAGTTCCATCCATGTTGTTGCAAATGGCAGGATTTCATTCTTTTTGTGGCTATATAATATTCCATTGTGTATATATATCACAATCTTTATCCATTCATCCATTGATGGACAATTAGGTTGATTCCATATCTTGGCTATTGTGAACAGTCCTACAATAAACATGGGAGTGCATCTTTTTTTCTAATTTCAAAATATAATATTATGGAGGTACAAATGTTTTTGGTTGCGTGGATCACTTTTGTAATGCTTGGGTCAGGATTATAAGTGTGCCCATCATCCAGATAATGTTTATTGTACCCATTAGGTAGATTTTTCCTCTCCTCTCCTCCCCTCTTCTCCCTGCTTGATTTCCACTGAGTTTTGCTTCCCTCTGTGCGCATGAGTGCTCATTGGTTAGTTCCAATTTAATAGTGAGTATATATGGTGTTAGTTTTTCCATTCTTTAGATATTTCACTTAGGAAAATGGTCTCCAGTTCCATCCAAATTATTGCAAAAGGCCTTAATTCATCCTTTTTCCATGGTATACATATACCATATTCCATTAATCTGCTCATGAATTGATAGGCACTTGAGTTAATTTCACATCTTTGCAATTGTCAATTGTGCTGCAATAAACATTTGAGTGCAGGTGTCTTTTTGACAAAATGACTTCTTTTCCTTTGGGCAAATACCCAGTAGTGGGATTGCTGGATCAAATTGTAGGTCTACTTTTAGTTCCTTCAGGAGTAAGGCGTGAAACCATAAAAGTCCTAGAAGAAAATGTAGGAAAAACTCTTCTAGATATCAGCCTAGGCAAAGAATTTATGACTGAAACCCCAATGGCAACTACAGAAACAACAAAAATAAATAACTGGAACTTGATTAAATTAAAAAGCTTCTGCACAGCTAAGGAAATAATCAACAAAGCAAATAGACAACCTACAGAATGGGAGAAAATATTCACAAGCTATACATCTGATAAAGCACTAATAACCAGAATCTACAAAGAACTCAAGCAAATCAGCAAGAAAGAAAAACAAACAATCCCATTAAAAAGTGGGCAAAAGACAGGAACAGAAGCTTCTCAAAAGAAGATGCACAAATGGCCAACAAACATGAAAAATGCTCAATGTCACTAATCATCAGGGAAATGCAAATTAAAACCACAAGGAGGTATCACCTTACCCCTGTTAGAATGGTTTTGATTAAAAATTCCAAAAACGACTGATGCTGATGTGGATGCAGAGAGAAAGGAACACTTATACACTGTTGGTGAGACTGCAAATTAGTACAATCTTCTCAAATTCTTGATGCAGCTTGTCTCCCACTATGCTTTTGGTAGGTGGCTTCACCCCCCACTTCTCAAGAAAATAAAACCATTAGGACCCCTAAACTCCTTCCTCCAAAGCATCTTCACGTTTTCTTTCTCTCCTCTCACGGAGAGAAATGTACCTTCTTTCAACCCACCCCTGCTCCTGCCTTTTCAGGACCCTACCAGTATCAGTTACCCCTCTCTCCCCACCCTTCTACCTCTCACCTCTATTTTGGATTTTTCCTGGTGCCTTGAATCAGGCCATAAGCTCTCTTATCTCTGGTGGGGGTGCTATTTTGGCTCCACATCTCATCCTGCTCTTTTTTGCATTCCCCTTCTCTTCATAGCAAAAGTTGTTTACTTGTTTACTTGGCTCACCTCACCTCACATTCTTTTCCCAACCCTCTTCAGAATGGCTTGTGAACCAACATTTTTCCCTTAAACTACTTTTGCTTGGGGCACAAGCAACCTTGAGGTCACTTGATGCAATGGGCACGTTTAAAGCCACATCTCACTTGCTCACTCAGCCATGTCAATCACGTCGACCAGTCCCTTCCCGAGACTGTTCCCTTCCTTGGATGCTGCAGTGGCAGCTCCCCTCCCTGGTTTTCCAGCAGCCTCTCTGAACTCTGCCTCCCAGTTTCTCCATTTGTTCTCCTCCTAATTGTTAAGATTGGAGTTCCTCTTGGGTTAGTCCTAGACCTGGATATTTTCTCTCTGCTGTCTATTCTTCCTATCTATTTCCTGCCCATGGTTTCAATTTCCGACACTGGCCCCTGTCTTCCTACATGTACCTGCTACTCAACATTGCCACTTGGATGTTCTCCATGTGCCTCAAATGGAAAGTATGACAAAAACTGACTTCAGCATCCTCTCCAAAACTGGTCATCCTTTAAGGTTCCCTCTCTACGTACAAATGCTCTGATCCCGCAGTTGTATAAAACAAAAGATCTGGGGTTCCCCGTGACACAGCCCTTCCCCCCATCACCCTTACCCATCACCACCAAGTCATGGCAGTTTAGCCTCCCCAAATCTCCTTCACTGTCAGTTTCTCTTGCCCTCACCCCGGGCCAGGCCACTGTTCTTTCTCTCCAGGATGGCAACAGCAACCTCCTAACTGACCTTTCTCTTTCCATCCTTGACCTCACAAAGCTATCCACTACACTTCAACACCTCTCCCCCTTTCACCCTAGTAACTCCTACTTATCCACCAACTCTAACACATGTGCCGCTTCCTATTCTAACTTGGTACGCTGGATCTTCTTTGCTTGTTATAATTCTCCTAATACCACATCCCTGTACCTCAGAGTCCTGATAACAAGTGTAATTAATTAATTGTGGGTGTAATTATTTAATGTCTGCCTCCCTTTCCAGAATACAAACTTTAACAAGCATCTGACTACATCTCTCCTTGTTCCTGGTGCATCCCTAGTGTCCAGACCAGTCCCCTGATCATGTTAAATACACAACAAATATTTGTGGAAAGGAAGAGTGGATAAGGGACAACAATAAGAGATCTCACTAATTAAAAGCTTCTACATTTCTAAAAGACTTAAAAAGCTGATGATAAACTGGCAAAAATATTTGCAACCTGTGCAAGAAAGCTTATGTCCTTAAAAAGAGATTACAATTACAAGCCCATATGACAAAGATGAGCAAAAACAAAGAGCCATATAGGGAAATGAGGGGTATAGAGCTTGTTCATAAAAGAATCAGTGTAAATGGCTAGTAAAACTGGAAACAGAATGCACATTCTCCAATATTCTAAAAAAGACACACGCACACCACTTAATTTTTAAACAGTTGGTGTTGGCAAGGATAGAGACTAGACATATTCTTTTGTTGGCGAGTCCAGAATGGTACAAACTTTCGGGAAAGCAATGTGGTAATATGTGTCAACAGCCTTAAAAATAAAATAGTTCAGCCTATCCAGGAGTGTACAAGAGGTGCTATATCACCATTGTTTCTTAAAGCTGAATAGTACTCCATGGTATATATATACCACATTTTATTAATCCACTCATGTATTGATGGACACTTGGGTTGTTTCCACATCTTTGCAATTGTGAATTGTGCTGCTATAAGTGAGGTATCCCAAAAATGAAAGACAAGAACCACATGTACTCACCATCAAATTGGTATTAACTGATCAACACATAAGTGCACATATGAGAAAAACTTCTATTCGATGTTGGGCAGGGGGGGGGGGGGAGGGGGAGGAGGGAGGAGGGAGGAGGGGACGGGTATATGCATACACAAAGAGTGCAATGCGCACCACCCGAAGGATGGACATATTTGAAACTCGGACTTAGCAGGGGAGGGGAGGAGCAAGGGCAACATACGTAACCTAAACATCTGTACCCCCATAATATGCTGAAATAAATAAATAAATAAAATAGTTCATTTACTTTGGCCCAGTAAATTAATTTCCAAGCATTTATCTTAGGGACATCAGCAGAGTTGCATGCAAATACTTACTTATAAGAATGCTCATTCCAGCATTGCTCATAATCATGACGAACTTTAATGCCCAATAATAAAGGATGCGTGACTATAAAGAGGCACCTACCCCTCTAAACAGCCATTAAAATGCATGGCCCCAAAGAACACCCAAGGATTTTCTTTTTTATTCTGTGACTTCCTTACAGATAAAAGAAGGTCACAGCGCAAGATGTACAGTAGGAGTTCATTCTTACAAATAAGTTATTCTTACAAATAAGAAATATATATGCATAGGCATATTTTATATTTTAAAAATAACATATATATGTATTTCGTGTGCCTAAAAATACTAGAAAAATATCTTTGAATATGGGGATTATGAGTGATTTTGTTTTTTTAACCCTTTTGTAGATTCTTAATATTCTACAAATTCTGTGTATCATGTCCATAGTGAGAAAAACTCAGTATATTTTAATTTAACAATGGGGAACTGATTGCAACATATGGCCGAGGCTATATGTAGAGAGGCATAGCGTGATGATTAAGAGTACATGCTGTAAAACTCATAGACAGGTGTTTAGTTCCCTCTTTACAACTTAAAAGCCATATGACCTTGAGCAGGTTATTTAATTCTCTCAGCCTCAGTTCCCTTATTGGCACAAAGGAGATACTGCACACTGGGCAGCGCTGTTTTGTGGCTTAAGTGAAATAATGTATGTAAAATTCCAATCAAAGAGGAAGTGCTTAGTAAAAGTACCTGCTTTGATAATGCCAAAATATAAATAGATCCAGTAATAATTTACAGGAACTCATGATTCCCTAGGGGCTTATAACTGAAAGTTTGGGAAATCATTTTTATTTTCTGGTTCAGCATCTTTCAGACAGTTGTAAGGATGGTGCAGTCCAGCAGGAGGATGCTGGCAGGAAGACTGACCTGCTTACAGAAGCAGCCCCAGGAAAGGTTGTGCTCATTAGGGCAAAATGCTGGCATAGGTCATTCATTCGCTTATTCACCCAAGCAGCAAATAGTTGTTAAGTGTCTGCCCCATGCCAGGCATTGGGAACTCTGCAGCAAGGGAAGCCAGCTGCCTTCTTGGAGCAAGGTGAGCTTCTCCTAATTGGATTGAGGTTTCAAGGCACAGAGTTCCTGTTGGATTCAGGAATTAGTCAGGAAACTGAGGAAGCACGTCCTAAAGTTGGAGAAAACTTGGCAGAGTTATGAAAATGATAGTTGGTAAAATGATAGGGAAGCTCACTTTCCATCCCTCAGGTGTCAATCCTAAAGCAAAGGCCAGATTCCCACTTGCTGGCAGAACTGGGGCCTGCTTATGTCCTCTCCACTCTTATCGGGTTCACTTCGTGAACAGACATGCTCAGGCTGCAGATGAAAAGCCTGATCTGCCTTCTGAAAAGGGGTCAGCAAACTATGGCTCATGGGTCAAATCCAGCCCATTGCCTATTTTTTTGAAAGAAATTTTTATTGGAACACAGCCATGCCCATTCATTTAGGGATTATCTGTGCCATTTTTGTGCTACAGTGGAGGAATTAAGTAGTTGTGACAGAGACAATATGGCACATCAGACCTAAAATATTTATTTAATACTATCTGGTCCTTTATAGAAACTTTGCCAACCTTGTTCTAGGTCAATTGGGTTGGAGAAATGACATGGAAAGTGACATCAAGTTCATAACTTTTCCATTCTGTAGTTCCAGGAGCTGTTCCTCTAGAATCCATCCAAGGGGGGCCCTTTGAGGAGAAGATCTACATCCAGTGGAAACCTCCTAATGAGACCAATGGGGTCATCACACTCTATGAGGTAAGGCTGCCCCTTGCGCTGCGTCACTGGCTTAACTGTCCAAGTCACTTCAGCCTGAAGTTGGTGAATACTCCTTCCATTGAGGACATAAAGGTGAGTCAGACACAACTTGTCAAAACGTTTGACAGTACAATGGGAAGAAAACACAAGGGCACACAATTGAGTTGTCTCGATAGCCCCAGAGATAAAGAAATTTGGACATGCCATCATCCAGAGAGGTGCTTATGGTGACAATTGATCTCTTCCACAAAGGAGTCAGAACTCGCGGAGTCAGATTATCCTGACCCAGGCCTGGCAAACAGTGGTTAACACTCACCTGGGAACCTGCGAGACCCACACGATGCTCAGCTCACCCAGAGCAGCCCCTGGGCTTCGAAAAGAACCCCACGGTGACCCTTTGCCACAGGGGCACAGGATTGTTAAAATTTAAATTGCTCTGTGCCCAAAGATATATTTTTTCACCCAGGTGATAGTGTCCAAAGCCCCTCTCCAAGCATTAGCAGGGCCTTATCCTATCAGAGATGGAACAGAACCTACTCAAATAGGAATTTACTCATCAAGCCAACACAATATGGCTTACTGAAAACTTGTAAAACTAAAACAAAGTAGATAAAAGTTCATTGCGAAATAAAACAAAACAACACATCTCCAACAAAACTGATGATGCTAAGATTCAAGTATTGGGATGTAGGCAAAGGTTGACCCTCCTTGCACACCTTGTATTCTTAGACAACATGAGATTGCAATACTGGATGAAATAGAAAAACACAGCAATGCAGAGGGAAGGGCATGGATGTCGCAGCTGGAATGACATAGCCTAGTGTCCTAATAGCACTGCCATAGTCTCAAGTTACCTTTGGCAGATTCCTCCTCTCTCTAAGCCTCATTTTCCTCATCTGTAAAATGGAGGTGGTAATCGCTGCCTGAGGGTTGCCCCGAGGAGTCTGGGGAAGACAAAGACATTAGCACTCCCAGGCTGAAACGTGGACCTGTGGAAAGGCGTAAGCCACTGACTGCACATCGCAGAAACATGCACCTAGATAGTGGGCTTGGGGAAGAATGTTGCTGCCATTAGGGAAGGTGATCTCTAGGAAGGAAGTCAATGGATATTTGATGAGGAAGACCTGGGATTAATCTGATGGGACTCTCTAGAAAGACTTAGAAGGTGTTCAGAGCTCTCTGAGGGAAGAGATTATCCAACACATGCAAGGTGCTTGAGAAAACACCTTGACTCACTAAATCTTGCATTTCTCAGAAGAGCTATCTAACGTCCCCATTTCAGAAATTGCAAGGAGCTTGGTGCAGCTCCCAGGATCAGTACATGAAGGAGGGAACAGACATCTATTCCCACCATTTATGAGCCTTCTCCGGCCTCATGTTTGAGAGAAGCTTTCTTCCTAGGCATGCTCCAAGAGGAAGAGACGGCCTTGTACCGATAACACCTTGCTTAGGATGTGTTCAGAATCTTGTCTGGAAAGAGAGGGACTGGAAATTTAACTGGAACAAAATCCAATCACTTCAAAGCTACATGCTATTCTTTGTAAAGTGGAGACCACAATCATACACACATATAAACGAAATAGAGATCTATCGAATGTGACAGTCTGTTCTTTGTAAAGCAGAGGGAAAGGACCCACAATTTAGGGAGTTAAATTACTTAGTACTGTTATGTAAAAGGCTGTCTAAGCCAGATGTTCGAGACTTCTGGAATTCGCAGGCCAATAACATTTCAAAAGGTTTGGGGGATTAGCATAGGGTAATTTACCATTTTTATCAACATGATTTAGTAAAAGACATAATTCTAAAAATACAGAAAGAATATAATTTCAAAATAAAAGGCAGTCCTTCAAATTGAATAAATTTAGCTTTATGACTAACTCATGTCAATCACTTTATTTTTTTCTTACCTTGCCTTGGATTGATGTTGATTTTGTCATGAAAAGGCCCTGGTCTTCGAATCTACCTGCGCTTGGAAACCATTGGTCCAGGCCATGCTGCAGGTGGAGTTATGTCTCTGCACAGACTTCTTCCTTGGAAGGAATATATTTTTTCCTCTAGTAGGATTATGCATGAACTGAACTGGCCACTATCGTGATTGCTATTCCATGATAAGAAGGAAGAAATAGAGGGAGAGCAAGGGTGCAAACACAACTGTTGTGTTAGATGCCCTGTTTGAGCAATAGCCCCTGAAGTTGAGGCATCATTATACGGCACATTCTCTGGAGCTCAAGGCACAAAGGTGGGCACAGCACACTCTTTTCACTTCTGTGTTAACCCAGTGCTTTGTGAATTTTAAAAGACCAGATGCATGGGATGTTGGCACTCCCGTGAGGGACTCTACTAACAATGGCTATGTCGAGATACCTTCAAGTAGCTTCTTGGCTGCTACTTGGGCTATGATTACATAGAACCAGGCCAGAGTATTCCAGCTGGCTCACTTGTTTGTAAACATTTGAGGCTACTTTTTGGGAATATGCCACAATTCTTAAGGGATGCCATGAAGGGAGCTAAGGAGGTTTTAGGCCTAGGAGGACATTGTATTTTGAGCATAAACATGACTGTATCACGTGTGTCATGAGCTATAAAGGACCAAGAAGGTACAAATGTTGACTTTGGAGATCAGACAGCCTAGATATGAATCCCATCTCTGACATTTACTTACTTTGTGACCTCGTGTACATCCTGTAACCTCTCAGAACCTCAGGTTTCTCATCTGAAAAATCCAGGAGAATAATAAAACTGCCTCATAGGGTTGTTGTGAAGATCAAGCTAAATACGTGTTTTGTACAGGGTTTGGCATTTAGAAATAACAGTATGAATGTTAGCTGTTATCATTACATACAAACAAATTGAGGGGCAGAGAGGTGAAATGAAAAGACCAAGGTCATACAGCCAAGATGACAAAACCATGTCTCCTAGATTCCGATGGAGATGTCTTGGCCCTTGCTGCAACCTAGTGTAGTTCATGGACCAGCGACAACTGTGTCCCCTGGGAGTTGGTTAGAAATGCAGCATCTCAGGCCCATCCAGATATCCTGAATCAGAATCTCCAGTTTAACAATATCTCTGGGTGATTCCTTCGGGCATTAAAATCTACAGTGCTGCTCTAGAAAACACTACTCTTTAGAACATTTTGCCAGTTGGTAGGAGAGTGTGTCCTCCTGAGCAGAGAGATGGGGAGTCCCCTCCGTGCTGGGCCCAACCTAATCCAGTCCCAGATAGTAAGCAAGGGACCTTGCTTTTAAAGACATTTATAACAAAGCATGTCTTTATGAGGCAATTTCCAAATTTAATTAGATGAAACCAATTTGATTTTTAAAGTTAGTTCTAATTGTAAGTTCAAGAGAGAAATCCATAAATTAAAATTCACCCTCTTCTGGCCTCAAAAAGAGTATTTTGTTACAAAGAAAAATAGGATAGTACAAATGGAGGAGAAATCCAGTATGCCCTCCTACGCACAACTTTGTACTTGGACTCGGTAAGCTAAAAAGGCAAAAAGAAAAAAAAAAAAGTGGGGGGAAGGGAGGGATGAGGTGTTTCATTATTATAACTGTGTCATTGCTAAATATAGTGGGTCCAATTACTGTCAAGATTAAATTTATTTTCCCATGAGTCTAAATCACAACCTCTGGATCTATCTTTGGACAATTCTGCCTCCAACCCCAAAATCTGCGTGGCTTTGATTAAGTCCCATTTGTCTCTAGGCTTCGGTTCCCATGAAGGTGTCAGACTATTCCAAGCTTCAACTGGGTAAGAATGAAGGGAAAAGTAAATCCATGCCAAACCCACAAAATCAAAGGTTCTACCTCATTTTGGAGTTGCTTTTCTGTTTAAACCTTGCTTTTAAGCTGCCCAAAGTGTTTGAAGGTGAAGCAGTGATGTCACTTGAAGAAAAACAGCCAGTGCAAAGGCCCTGAGGTGGGAATGACTTTGGCATGTCTGAAAAATAGAAGGGACAGCAGAGTAACCGGGGCTTGGTAAGCGTGGAGGATGGTGATGAGACCATCATGGGAGGTGGAGCAGGGGCAGGGAATGCAGGGCCCCTAGAGTTTGTGTTTTATCCTGAGAGAAATGGAAAGCTCTAAGTAGGTTTTAACTAGAGGAATGAAGGAATCCGATTTACATTCCTAAAAGATCACCCAGCTGTTGTGTGGATGGTGGGCACATAGGCATCTTGGAGACATCTGCAAAATACCCCAGGAGGTCAGGACATTCCATCATTTGTGATGTTGCGATGAGGGCTCAGCTGTTTACTAGAAGACCTTGTACCTGGCAGGTGATGTGAAAGCTTTGTTACAACTGCTGTTTTCCTGCTGCTAACCCAACCTTGACCCTCTCCTTTCAGTACTGAGCTCTTACCTTGATGAGCTTCCTGGAGCCATATACTGTTAGACCCTAGGCCCTCCTTCCCTGAGGGATGGGAGTCTCACCCTGATCCTGTTGCCACCCCAGGGCTGTGAAACAACCTAATTCTGCAGCAGCTGTGACCTCTCTTTCTGCCCACTGAACTGGGAGCTCAGAATGCTCATCAGAGCCCACTGCAGCCAGCCTCACCTCAGCTGCAACAGGAAGTTTTAGGATGCATTAGACCATGGCCTCAGATCTTCAAGATTTGCACTTTAGTGGGAGATACGGAATGCACTTCTATGATCACTCTCCTAACAGTGTGACAGATCGTGCACAGAGAGAGGTAGCATCAAAGGCCCTATGTCCACAAACCATCAGCGTCAACATCACCTGGGAGCATGTTTACGGATGCAGAATCTCAGGCCCAGCCCAGACCCACTGAATCAAAGTCTGCATTAACAAGATCCCCAGGTGATTCTTGTGCACATCAAAGCATAAAAAGCACCAGTCCAGGAGATGTTCTAAAATCTCGCAGTCTGGATTTGCACAAGGGGGTGCTAGAGGTGGTGAGGGAACATCATCGACTCATCCGGAAAGCTCTACTTGATGAAAACATTGCAGTGGTTGCATGAATAACGTGGGTATTGAATGAACTAGGGAATATTCCTGCTCACTTGGGGTCCAAAGAGCTGAGTATTTTCACCAGGCATATGGAAAGCATACGATTCACATAGATTCTTCCAGAACCCTGCTCTTCAGTTTGAATGAGAAATTAAGGTTCTCCAATCAGGGACTGTATGTAAAGAGGGATAGTGTAGCCTCTCCTATCCTGACTCAGCTCTTGGAAACAATGACAAGTCACCAAAAACTCAGACCATCACAACTGCAGACAGGCACTCAACAGCCGGAATGAGGTCACCAGAATCAGAATCCAGCCAAACAGTTGTCTGAAAACTCTTCAATAAAATCATTTAGAGACAAGCTGTTCAGAGTTCATGAAAAACAGTAATCAATATGTGTTTCAATTCAATTAATTGTTCTCGTCTCTGTCCAAAAATAAAAATCACACAGTGTGAGGGAATTGGGCCAGAAGATGTTACACTTCGCAACCGGGTTAACGAAGTGTGAAAATATTTAAAATTCAGACATGTGAAGCCTCCCAGTAAGCCTTTCTGTTTAGCAGTCAAAATCACCAAGTTTCTAATTACAGTGTATAAATCTGAGAAGCTTAAAGGGAATGAGAAGACCCTAATGAGGCAGGAATGGGTGTCTTGATTATGCCGGAGTTGATTGGCATTTATCTTACAAGCTATTCTAGGTGCATGGCGTTCAGAGTTAAATAAAACACAGGCTTTGCCTCAATAAAACACGGCGGCGTTCCTGTGTGGGAGTGCCTTTAAAAGGTACAGGAGGTTGGAGGGTTTGTCAATATTTTGCAGCTTACAGATAGTTGGATTCAATCTGATCAAAAAGCACGGGCCCCAGCAATCAACAGAGTGCATTGCAAGAAGGCTGGGGCATCTTCTGAGACAGAGAGCTCTGAACAGGACAAAAGCAAACACAAACGCTGATGGAGAGAGGGGACCATCTGTGAGGATAAGCTGATGAGCAAACTGTCAAAGGGAGAGGCCCACGGAGGTTCCCAGCTCTGTTTGGACGAACGATGCACTGGCACACCTCTTCCTGTTCTTCCACTTGGCCACGGTGACCGCTCAGGGGTCCTGGACCTCAGACTCTGACCCCCGAGGAGCAGTGGGTAGAGTGGGACATCATGGTCCAGATGGCCAGGAGGTAGTCTAGGCAGGAAGAAATCAGCTGGATCGTGACTAATACAGCCCGAAGCAAGAATTTGCATAATTCAAACTAGATCTTAGTTAATTAGGACACACAATTTGCATAATGCTGGCTGCTATTGGGTATAACTCAAGCCAGGCTGGTAACTAGGAAAAAAAAGCTCTGGTTTTTTTTCAATTGTTCCAGCCAGCAATGTAAGAGTCATCCATTGCCCCCCGCTGCCACACAGCCAATCCACCAGAAAGTTTGTGCATTTCTCCTGCCACAATAGACACAGATCAGGCCTAGTGGCCCAGTCTCCACCGCCACACCCTGTTACGAGCACCCATCGGACGCCTGGACTATGTCAGTACCTCCATGCCGGCCCACGTCCACCCTCCCCCTATTCCATTTCTCCACACCGCAGCTAGACAGAACATCTGAAAAGTCAGTCTTATCTTGTCCCTTCTCTCCTTTGGCTTCATCTTAGCTTCAGGTCACTGAATGATCCAGCCCCTGCCTACCTTTCTGACTTCATCTCCCGCCTCCCTTCCCATTGCTCACTGTGGTCCGGTGCCTCCAGCCGTTTGACACCGTCTCAGGCTCACCCAGTTCTTCACAGCCATGTGACTTGGTGAATGTCCTTCCTTCTGCCCGTAGCACTCTGAACTTCACACTCCTCAAAGTTAGGTGAAGAGGCTTTTCTCCTGTCTTGTCCACTTGATCCAAAACAGATTCCTGTCTGCTTTCTCTCTTAGCACTTTGCTTTCTTTCATACCATTTCCACAATTTGCACTTGTTTTGTTTGTTACTTGAGTGCTATCCCACCCTCCACTGGACTTTTGTCCCCATGAAGGCACAGGCCGTGTGATGGCAAATTTTATGTCGACTTGGCTGGACCACACTTTGGCAAAAGTACAGCCAGGCGCTATTTTGAATGTTTCTGTGAAAGTGTTTTTGGATGCGATTCACATTTACATCAGTGGACTTTGACTAAAGCAGGTTGCCCTCCCTGATACTGATGGGGCCTCATCTGATCAGTTGAAGGTCTGAATAGAACAAAAGCCTGAGCTCTCCTGAGCAAGAGGAAATTCTTCCAGCAGACGACTCTCAGACCGGAACTGCAACATCAGCTCTCCCCTGGTTCCCAGCTGACAGCCCTTGGTCTGGAAATGACTAACACGGGCCATATTTACTGTGCTTTTCAATGTGTCCTGAGGCCCAAACATAGTAGCTTGCACATAGTGTGTACTCAATAAATATTCCTTGGATGAATGTGCAGATTTGTGCTTTATCTTATCAAGGGGTAATGATGAAATTTTTGTCTAACTAATTTAGTGGTTCTCAAGCCTAGCTGAAGATTAGAATCACGAACCTTGAGATACCTTCAGCTCAATTTTGCTGTCAACCTAAAACTGCTCTAAAACATAAAGTTTATTTTTGAAAAGAAGGATACCTTGAGAGCTTGAAACAATATAGAGAAATAAATAGATAGACAGATACCTGAATGGATGAATGGATGGATGGATGGGCCTCACTGCAGTCCAAATAAATCAAAATCTCTGGGTGAGGGGCTCTATCCTTGTGTTGTTCTTGTTTGTTTGTTGTTTTTAAGTTCCTTGGCAATTTTTAATGTAATCCAGGGTTGGGAAGAAGCATTGTCTGAAATGGATGCAATCTCCTCTGATGTGTTATCCTAGCTAATATCTGCTAAAAAAAATAGTCTTGGTCCTGGCTCACACTGTCTTCACTCTCACTCTGCCAGACTCCACCTCCATCCGATGTTACACGACAGCCAACTCATTCATGCACAGGCAGGTGCTAGGTGCTAATTTTCTTTAAGAATCAAGTTCAGGGAGCATTGGCCTTTTTCTCTCAAGGTTGCTATACAGTGTATGGAGTAACAGAAGACACACAGGGAGGTATCATTCTGTCAATATCACTTTGCACGTTACTAATGGCATCTTGCAACTCTGATGCTGAAGCCCACTACGGACCTTCCCTTACAAATCTTTCATTCTGTCCTGGATAGTAGAAGTTAGTTCTGTTGTGTTTTTTGTGTGATCAAAAAAGATACACGCACACACAAAACCTTAATAGATTTGCCCAGAGGCCTTCCCTAAATCTTAAAAGTCAGGGCCCTGGGATGTCTAGGAACCATTTTTTTCTAGCCCTCAGCTCATCAATCAGCCTCCATAGGATGTGTCTCTTCCAGAAACGTGAAAAATGCAGGCATCCCTGGGTAGATGCCATGTACAGGTCACTCGGCTGACAGGGAAGCTGACAGGTGTTTCAACAGAAACAGCTCTGCTTGAAAAGAATGATTTCTGGCACTCAGAGTCTGCAAGGAAAGGAAGTCGCGTTCTGATGCGAGCGAGTTACGTTTATGTAAGTGGGCCCATTAGAGGTGCCTGTCATCCACTTGCGGAATATCAGGACTGCCTACATATTTGCCTTGGGGTGTTTCTTTTTCTCTATTACAAAACAGGTATTTGTGATGGAGCCAGGTAAATGACAGTGGAAATCAACAGATGCATAGCACTCCTTACCTAAAGGACTGCAAATCATGTTCTCCCGGCAATAAGATTTTCACAGTCAACATGAATCATTCAGTTCAGCTGTAGAAAAACAATAGGGGTTTCTGCATCGAAAATATGCCTGCAGTTCTCACGTGGGAATAAGTATGTTTGTCTTGGTGTGTGCGTGTGTGAGCATCTATTTTCGTGATCTTATGTAGTTGGACACTGGCGTGCATATGCACACATGCATTTGTATGGCAGCATGACACAGGGCTATATCTCATTTCTCCCGAACTGGAGGACCTCCCGGTCTCCTCATGTCTATGACATGGTAACATCACGGGAGAAACTCCCTGTCACTTCAGCAGGCTCCCAACTGTTTCTCATAAACTTCTGCAATAATTCCTCTCTAGAGATTTTGTTAAAGAAAAATTTGGGATTAAAAACAAATCTCGAGGTTAAATTTAATTCTGTGCATTTACAGTTGTCCCAGGAGAGAGGAAGGAAGGAAATGAAGAGTGAGTTCTGCATCTCGCCCGGCATGGGCTCCTTCACGTTCCTGAGTTGGGAGGGAAACTGCATTTTGATGTGCTGTGCATGTACCCAGAGGCCTTTGTAGGGTATCCTCATGTACACACAGCCATGCGGCTAGAGATGGATCCCTCTCTCCAGCTGCTATGGTCCTTTCAATAAACTGTGCCCAGAGGTGGTGTTTAAGTTGCGGAGTGTCTCTTTAAACATCACAAGTTGTTATCTTTTCATCTCGGATGTTTTACCGCGTTACTCCTGTTGGAATTCCACTGGGGCTGGGCAATGCAGCATGAATTTGCCGCTTTTAACTGGCCGGCTCTTTCACTTCTGTTTTGGTCAAAACAAAATGAAGGGTGTTTGCAGGTTTTCATCTCTCATCACGACATTTGGAGCCTCCGTTCTGGGGCCTCTGGAGTCTGGAATTCAAGTTAGTGATTCATTGCTCATCGTTTCATTGGCTCAGGAGACAGCAGGTGGCTCTTCTCCCCTCACCCCAAACCGATGGGCCCTTTTCCTTTGACTACTTTTTTTTTTTTTTTTGCTCTTCACCAAGAGAAAAGTAATTCCCTAAATCTGACACCCACAGGATCTTGCTCTACCTTCTTATGGTTTCAATACATATATTAATAGACATGCATGCATACATACATACACGCCTACCAGGTCTTCTTCAGAGCCCTTTGAAATGGCATAAAAATAGTCACTGCTCTCTTAGTTTCTTTTTTAGTTTATGCATGTTTTTAATATACGTATATCACTGTAAATCACATAGCGAATTGCACAATTAGAAAATTTAAGATTGACTTTTGGTTTGCCATTGCCAAGTAACGTACTTGAACTGGTCCCCTTCCCAACCTGGGCCTCAGTTTCCACATTTCTAATTTCAGAGGATTGGACCAGATAGATTCAAAAGGCCCTTCCTGCTCTGACCTACAACTTGAGTGCCCAAAATCAGATTAATCTTACTCCTAATTTCATGAAACACTTTCCTCACTGGTCCGTGCATGACCCTCTTTTCTATTTATTTATTCATTTATTTTTCAGTAACATGCCACCTTTCAAGACAATCAGAACTTGACAGTATCTGACATTTACTTATGGTCTACAAAAGCACATCTACATCAACTTACTTATGTCTCCCCATTTCATCTTCTTGACTCCTCCACTGTCCTGAACCTTGTGCATAATTCATTGACATTTTATATAGTTTACTACTTGCATGCATTCCTTAAAAGCACATTGATTTGTTTTATTAGTATTTTAACTTAATAAAGGATTTTTAGATTGTATATAATCTTTTGGAACACTTTTTATATCATATTGTTTTGCTAGCATTGCTTCCGGAATGTTGCCTTTATCAACAGTGATGAAATGAGCATTCTTATACATACCTCCTATAGTATACATGCAAGATTTTCTCTTGCATTTCTGTCTAGAAACTAGGTCCTATGGTAAATGAATGTTTAACTTTACAAAAATTGACAAACTATTTTCCTAACTGGTTTCACCGATTTACACTTATGCAGGGCAAAGCATAAGAAAGCCTATAATTTTAAACTCTCTCCAGTATTTGGTATCATCAGAAGTCTTCGTTTCAGCCAGTTAAATGAGTATAAAGTGGTATTTCATTGTTGTCTTGCTTTGTATTCCTTCAGTCATTAATAAGGTTGAATATCTCTTCATATATTTGTTATTCATTTGTATTTCAGTCTTTGTGGGATGTCTACTGATGTTTGCCTTTTTTTCTATTGGGTTATATGTTCTTTTCTGATTGATATGTAACAGTATTTTAAATAGACTTTTGATAATGTTTTGATAGTTATATATGTAACTTTCTGTTTTCACTTCTTCCAAGGTATCTTTTGTAAATGAAAGTCCTTAATTATAGTCAATTTATCAATCTTTGCCTATATAGTTAACACATTTTGCGTCCTTAAGAAAGTCTTGGCCGGGCGCGGTGGCTCACGCCTGTAATCCTAGCACTCTGGGAGGCCGAGGTGGGCGGATTGTTTGAAGGAGTTCGAGACCAGCCTGAGCAAGAGCGAGATCCCGTCTCTACCAAAAATAGAAAGAAATTAATTGGACAGATAAAAATATATAGAAAAAATTAGCCGGGCATGGTGGCGCATGCCTGTAGTCCCAGCTACTTGGGAGGCTGAGGCAGTAGGATTGCTTGAGCCCAGGAGTCTGAGGTTGCTGTGAGCTAGGCTGACGCCACGGGACTCACTCTAGCCAGGGCAACAAAGTGAGATTCTGTCTCAAAAAAAAAAAAAAAAAAAAAAAAAGTCTTAGCTGGGAGTGGTGGCTCACACCTGTAATTCTAGCACTCTGGGAGGCTGAGGTGGGAGGATTGCTTGAGCTCAGGAATTTGTGACCAGCCTGAGCAAGAATGAGACCCTGTGTCTACTAAAAATAGAAAAATTAGCCAGGCGTGGTAGCTCACACCTGTAGTCCCAGCTACTTGGGAGTCTGAGGCAGGAGGATCACTTGAGCCCAGGAGTCTGAGGTTGCTGTGAGTTAGGCTCAGGGCAATGGAGTAAGACTCTATCTCAAAAAAAAGAAAGAAAGAAAAAGAAAACATGTTTAAAAAGATTACTTTTCTATATTTCTACCAAAAGTTGTATAGTTTTGCTCTTGAAATTTAAGTCCTTGATCCATCTGTAATTAATTTAAGTGTATGGTATAAGATGGAGTATAAAATTCATTTTTTTCTTACATGGATAAATGCTTTTCCCAGGTCCTTTTAATAAATAGTCT
>NW_012149485.1:407052-425529 GCF_000956105.1 Propithecus coquereli
TTTTTTTTTTTTTTGCTCTTCACCAAGAGAAAAGTAATTCCCTAAATCTGACACCCACAGGATCTTGCTCTACCTTCTTATGGTTTCAATACATATATTAATAGACATGCATGCATACATACATACACGCCTACCAGGTCTTCTTCAGAGCCCTTTGAAATGGCATAAAAATAGTCACTGCTCTCTTAGTTTCTTTTTTAGTTTATGCATGTTTTTAATATACGTATATCACTGTAAATCACATAGCGAATTGCACAATTAGAAAATTTAAGATTGACTTTTGGTTTGCCATTGCCAAGTAACGTACTTGAACTGGTCCCCTTCCCAACCTGGGCCTCAGTTTCCACATTTCTAATTTCAGAGGATTGGACCAGATAGATTCAAAAGGCCCTTCCTGCTCTGACCTACAACTTGAGTGCCCAAAATCAGATTAATCTTACTCCTAATTTCATGAAACACTTTCCTCACTGGTCCGTGCATGACCCTCTTTTCTATTTATTTATTCATTTATTTTTCAGTAACATGCCACCTTTCAAGACAATCAGAACTTGACAGTATCTGACATTTACTTATGGTCTACAAAAGCACATCTACATCAACTTACTTACGTCTCCCCATTTCATCTTCCTGACTCCTCCACTGTCCTGAACCTTGTGCATAATTCATTGACATTTTATATAGTTTACTACTTGCATGCATTCCTTAAAAGCACATTGATTTGTTTTATTAGTATTTTAACTTAATAAAGGATTTTTAGATTGTATATAATCTTTTGGAACACTTTTTATATCATATTGTTTTGCTAGCATTGCTTCCGGAATGTTGCCTTTATCAACAGTGATGAAATGAGCATTCTTATACATACCTCCTATAGTATACATGCAAGATTTTCTCTTGCATTTCTGTCTAGAAACTAGGTCCTATGGTAAATGAATGTTTAACTTTACAAAAATTGACAAACTATTTTCCTAACTGGTTTCACCGATTTACACTTATGCAGGGCAAAGCATAAGAAAGCCTATAATTTTAAACTCTCTCCAGTATTTGGTATCATCAGAAATCTTCGTTTCGGCCAGTTAAATGAGTATAAAGTGTTATTTCATTGTTGTCTTGCTTTGTATTCCTTCAGTCATTAATAAGGTTGAATATCTCTTCATATATTTGTTATTCATTTGTATTTCAGTCTTTGTGGGATGTCTACTGATGTTTGCCTTTTTTTCTATTGGGTTATATGTTCTTTTCTGATTGATATGTAACAGTATTTTAAATAGACTTTTGATAATGTTTTGATAGTTATATATGTAACTTTCTGTTTTCACTTCTTCCAAGGTATCTTTTGTAAATGAAAGTCCTTAATTATAGTCAATTTATCAGTCTTTGCCTATATAGTTAACACATTTTGCGTCCTTAAGAAAGTCTTGGCCGGGCGCGGTGGCTCACGCCTGTAATCCTAGCACTCTGGGAGGCCGAGGTGGGCGGATTGTTTGAAGGAGTTCGAGACCAGCCTGAGCAAGATCGAGATCCCGTCTCTACCAAAAATAGAAAGAAATTAATTGGACAGATAAAAATATATAGAAAAAATTAGCCGGGCATGGTGGCGCATACCTGTAGTCCCAGCTACTTGGGAGGCTGAGGCAGTAGGATTGCTTGAGCCCAGGAGTCTGAGGTTGCTGTGAGCTAGGCTGACGCCACGGGACTCACTCTAGCCAGGGCAACAAAGTGAGATTCTGTCTCAAAAAAAAAAAAAAAGAAAGTCTTAGCTGGGAGTGGTGGCTCACACCTGTAATTCTAGCACTCTGGGAGGCTGAGGTGGGAGGATTGCTTGAGCTCAGGAATTTGTGACCAGCCTGAGCAAGAATGAGACCCTGTGTCTACTAAAAATAGAAAAATTAGCCAGGCGTGGTAGCTCACACCTGTAGTCCCAGCTACTTGGGAGTCTGAGGCAGGAGGATCACTTGAGCCCAGGAGTCTGAGGTTGCTGTGAGCTAGGCTCAGGGCAATGGAGTAAGACTCTATCTCAAAAAAAAGAAAGAAAGAAAAAGAAAACATGTTTAAAAAGATTATTTTTCTATATTTCTACCAAAAGTTGTATAGTTTTGCTCTTGAAATTTAAGTCCTTGATCCATCTGCAATTAATTTAAGTGTATGGTATAAGATGGAGTATAAAATTCATTTTTTTCTTACATGGATAAATGCTTTTCCCAGGTCCTTTTAATAAATAGTCTCTCTTTTTCTCTGCTCTACCAGCCCATCTCTGACTTCTGCAGAAATTCCTTACATGCATGAGTTTCTTCTGAGCTCTCTGTTCCACTGGCCTCTGTACACCACAACTATACATGGCCCTAACTACTACAGATTCCCAGTCTCCTGGTCTCTGCTGGAGAAGATCCCTCCTCCTCATCCTTCTTCAGAAATATCTTGATCATTCTTGCCCTTGACTCTTTCATTATAGAATCTACTTATCAAATTCAATGAAAACATCTGTTATAGTTCTGATTTGAATTTCCTAGATTGTATAGAACAATATGTGGGTAATTGACATCTTTATAATATTCAATCTCTCTATATTTATTTAGATTTTTGTTAATGTCTCCCATGGTTTTATTGCCTTACTTAGAGAGGTATTGCATTTCACATAAAATCCAGACTGCCAACTTAGGTCTGAAAGACTTGCAACTTCTGTTCTCTTTTTTCCTCTGGACTCACTGGCCTTCTTTTATGTCCTGCAACACAGCAGTTTCTCTCCTATTTCAGGCTCATTGCACGTGGAGTTCTTAGTTACCAGAAAGCTCTTCCACTTCATCTTCCATGGCCAACTCCTTCTCCTATTACAGATATCAACATGCATGCCACCACCTCCAAAAGCCCATTCCTAATAGCCTTAAAGTAGGACTCTATCCACTCACCATTATTCTCCACCATTGCTTCCCATTCCTGAATAATACATACCACAATTCAGAATTATTACACATTTGTTTATTAATGTGCCTCCCTATATTATAAGTGCCATGAAGGCAGGACTAGATAGATGGTTGGATCGGTGGATGAATTCATTGATAGATAAGATAGCTAGCTAGTTCACCTCTGGAAAGAACTCAATGCCTTATACAGTGCCTGGAACATAGTAGGTACTCAAATGTGGTGGTGCTTTTTTTTCCTTATGAATGAAGATTGGAGAGGTTCCCTTTGACTGCTGAGTTACAGCGATAGTCAGGGGTAACTCTTGGTATCTATTAGTCCACAGATACAACCTTATAGGACCATATAATATCATAATATTATGTCCCAAACCCTGTAATAATCTCTGACAGATCACATGAGCACCCAGTGACCAATGAGTTTATACTCAACTCATAGAAGTCAATGATAATACTAAAAGGTAAACTTGTCAAGGTTAGGGATCTTTATTTACAGCTGTATCCCAAGTGCCTAGAACAGTTCCCGGCACAAAATAGACACTCAATAAATACAAAAAAAATTTAACAAATAATACTGTATTCCAAACTTTAATCAAATTTAAGGCACCAGTCATAATAAAAATTTAAATATTGACTTACCTATGATTGCTTTGTTTTTTAAATAATTTATTCTTTGTTAATGTTAGTGACATAACAACATTGCATGGCGTTAGGAAGAGAGGAAGTGGAAAGTAACCCCTGTCCCTTTCATACTAAACATTTTCACATGGGTTCATTTTCTTTCTAGTTCTTGTGCATTTGCAAAGTCTTTGACATGGTTACAGTGACATTTTTTATTTTCACTACGGCCAACATATTCCCAATTCTACATAATCTATGTAACTATCCCGTTAATGGCTCTGTGTTCTCCTGAATGCATAGATCATACTTTACTTTCGAATCACTTTATTTGGGAATGTGTTGATTGCTCTTCCTAGAATGTAAGATACAATTTTTGAGGTATGATAAGAGAAACCTGGATCTCTTTCAACAGCTGGTTGGAAGAGTTTGAATTCCTGCTTTCCTTTTTTGTCTCAATAGATTTGTCAGTAGCAAGCAGAGGCATTCACAGGCATTCCATTGATCGAGAACTGTGCTCAAAATAATAGCTCTCTCTGTTCAATAGAAATGGATCTAAGGGAGGAGAGTCGAACAATATGTACAAATCTGGATGGAAATCTATAAACCTGAGGTTAGAAATGATAGCCATATTTTCCTCCTTGTTTTGAAACTTAAGTTTCAGTTTGTTTATTTTCTAACCGAGGGAGATGAATATGGGACATGTGCATACATCCACTTCTCCCTAATCCCTTTCCCATGATGACATCGTAATCAATCAGAGCATGCATGCTCTTCCACTGCACACAGACCTGGCCCCAGGATCCCCCTCATCATGGTACAGTGCTCTGGGAGGGCACTGCCAATCCAGTGGGGTCAGCCTGCAAGGAGAAGCCGACCGGTCATCTCCTGCCTGTTCTCAGGACGTTGATATGGGGCTGAGTGAAGCTCTGCACTCACTCATTGGTGTGTCCTACAGAATCTATCTTTACAGTAATTTCTGGATTGTTTTTTTCCTGTACTCTAAGCATGTTTCAGTTTCAAAACCTTTCCACAATAGTTATAATCCTAGTGGACTCTGTTACGATATCTGCAGGCACGTCAGCATTATGGGCCAAAAAGATGAAACACATGGTGTGAGGTTCTGGGGAAACTTCCTAGAGACTGCAACCTCCAAGGGCAGCTGGGTGTCCAGTCACCAGTAGATTAAAGCAAGGTCTAGACATGTCAGTATCAGAGTCACTCCCATCTCAGGGATGGACTCAACGCGGTGAGTTAAGGGGGCCAGAAGTGTTAGAAATGAAAACAGACAGCAGGCTCAGGTTCCTGAGGGTCAGCCTATTTACAGCAAGACCCGAGCCTCTGTGTGGAAGTGCAGAGAATGTCTAGACTCCATGCAAGTGGGATTACTTCAGCAGTCTCCCAGGAGGACCCGTGTTAGGCACACTGGGCTCCTGGGTATCAAGACCATTCTAGCTGAAGCTGTTGCTGTGCCCTTGGCCCTAGGTGGGGCTTAGACTGAGAATGTCTAGGAGGACTTGGGGAAGGTGGGAACTGAGGATGCCTGGGCATCTCCCTTCTGCCACAGCTGTTTTGCCTCTTTAACAGGATGCACTTCTACTCTCTTTGGTCCTGTGAGACACGCCCTTGAAGGCTAGCCTTTCCCTGCAAGCATCAGCCACGTCACCAGCTGTGATGCTTAAAGGTGATCTTTGTCTTTCCACACTCCTATGAAAATGTGCTCTCTGCAGTTCTGGAAGGCAGCTCTGTTTAATGATGCTTACTTGTGTTTCTGTTTGGAAGAAAGGAACAGTGTTGCAGAAGCCTTCCTGAGGAAGATGCCAGAGGTGGGAGGGTCTACACTAGAACAGTCATCTAGAGCTGTGGTCCCCAACCCCTGGGGCTGAGGACTGGTACCCGTCTGTGGCCTGTTAGGAACTAGGCCACGCAGCAGGAAGTGAGCAGTGGCTGAGTGAGCAAAGCTTCATCTGTATTTACAGCCGCTCCCCATCACTCGCATCACCACCTGAACTCCACCTCCTGTCAGATCAACAGGGGCATTAGATTCTCATGGGCGCATGAACCCTGCTATAAACTGTGCATGCGAGGGATCCAGGTTGTGTGCTCCTTCTGAGAATCTAATGCCTGATGATCTGAGGTGGAGCGGAGGCAGTGATGCTAGCACTGGGAGTGGCTGCAAATACAGATTATCATTAGCAGAGAGGTTTGACTGCATGATAAATGTAATATGTTTGAATCATCCTGAAACTATTCCCCCTTCAACTCGCCAGTCCGTGGAAAAATTGTCTTCCGTGAAACGGGTCCCTAGTGCCAAGAAGGTTGGGGGCCACTGCTCTAGAGAGTCTTCACAGCTGAAAAGCAGAGCCACAGGAAGACAGGAACAGGGATAGGTGTTTTTAGACTGCACTGAACTTCCCTCAAGGATTTTGCATGTACCACCAGCTCTGTGTGCTCCCCAAAACCAAATTCATTCTGTAATCTTATTCTCTCTCAGCCAATTTTTATAACAATATTATATAAGGTTTGGATATCAGAGGAAAAGAAATCACCTATAATCTCTTCCCCAACCACAACACTTATTTTGCCTTGTATTTTATCTTTGTTATATGCATACATCTTTTGCCTAACTATAATTACATAAAATTTGCTATTGTAGTTTATCATTAAGCATTTTATCATAATCATGACACCTGTATAGCACCATGGAAATAGCTTATCTTTTTTAATGACTGCATAATTGTCCATTGAGTGTATATACTCTAATTTACTTATCCATTCCTCTGCCATTTTTTATATAGTTCTGATAACACTGTGATAAACTTCATGCTTATGGTGGCACTGTGTTATGTGAGAAAGACTGTCCTTCAGAGCACATTGACCTGGATTCAAATCCTGGTTCTAACATTGTCTAGACAGGTGATTTGGAGACAAATTAACCTCTGAACTTGAGTTAGCTTATTGGCTTAATTTTAAAAATTTGTGTGTAGGAGAAGCAATATTCAAGCCTATAGTTCAGGAATATTGTAAGAATTAGAAATATATTTTAGTCATAGCTGTCCAGTAGCCATTCCATGTCATTGCTGGTTTTCTTTCTCCTCTGTTTAATAAATGTCTACATTAGACACCCCCTCACACAGATGAAATTACAGGGTTGAATGGAACAAACACCTTAGTAACTCTTGCTACACATTGCCAAATCATTCTCCAAATTGATTGCACCCGTATGAGCATGTGTTTTGAGTACTGTGTTGAGTTTTTGTGCCAATCACCATGTCTGGGAAGAAGGCCTTTGGCAGCCCACCAGAGATTTATGTCAGCTTTCATGAAGCTTTCAGAGCAGGCTGATGTGTGAGGAGCTCATCACATGTGCTGGCAGATCCATTTGCACCCTCCAAGGACATGCTGGGAACACTCTTGTCTCATCAACGCCTGTTCACTCCCTTTCCCCTTTGCCCTTCAATAGCAAAGAGAGTGCCTGGTTCCCAGTAATTTCCCAGAAGGTCCTGGGGGCCCCAGGAGAATTCTGAATTGGAGAACCCATGCTATGTTCCTACAGGTTCTGCCACCAGCTAACTCTGTGGTACACTGTCAGTCATGCCTCTCCATGGCGACAGTTAGCACATCTGCAAAAGGGAAGGTTGAAGTAGCTGGCCTCTAAGGCTGAACCGCTCAGTGCATTTTTCTGTTGTCAGCATCACCTGGGGGCTGGTTTGAAATGTGCTGTCTCAGTCCTGTCCCAGATCTGCTGAGTCAGGGCCTGTGTTGTTGCAAGCTCCCCAGGTGGTCCCTATGCACATTAAAGTTTGGCACTTACTGCATTAAATTGTCTTCTGGCCAAGATTCCCCAGCATGTGAGGGACATTTGCTGGGAGCCTCTGTTTTAGAAGCACGCTCTCCCTGAAACCTGCCCTTACTGCTTCAGGATTTCCCTACCCTGCAGTGAGATTCCTCCCCCTGCCCAGTTACATCTGACAACCCGATGCCACTTCTCATGGACCAGGGTCAGAACAACCAACACCTCCTTCCCCAAGGTGACCAAAATCATTTTTCTAAAATATAGAATGTGCTAGTCACTCTACTTCTTAAAATCCAGTCAGAAATCCCAATGGCTCTAAAAATCTAAAGTCATCTTTAACTCAACCAGCAATTCCCTCCACGGGAGACCCAGCCGTTGATGGCTTTCCCAGGGCCCTTCCTGTTTTTACACGTCCACCCCCAAATCCACAGGCTTCACATCACAGCCACACACAATCCCTTTGTTATCTTCTTCTCTCTGTCTTGGATGCTGGGGCCCCATGTCTCCTTTCCTGCATCCTCAGCACCCTGTTCAAGGGTTCTTTCAGGGACACTTTGTCCCTCTGCATCACCTGGATTAGGGATTCCTATGTATTGTTTTATAATAGCATGTATTGTCCTGTACTGTGACTGTTTATTTCTACATCTATCTATGACTCCTCTCAAACTTGATAAGGAGATTCTTAGACTTCCCCAGACCCATTTTGTTCATTACTGAGCTGGCATATGATGGGTCTTCTGTGAGTGGCTGTGGTGCTGGTACCTGTCCTTTCTTCCTCCAGGTCTTCTCTCCATCCTTCTCTACCTGCTCCCATGCACAGGAGATCAGATGCCACTGAGCTGCCTTGCCCTCCTGCTTTCTGTTCAGCCACAGGGGTGCCCTGCAGGAGAGAAGGAGGGAGGGAGGGGAGAGAAGGAGGGGTCTTCACTGCTCCAGCATCCTCCCCTTCAGAGAGATCTCAGCTCCTCTCAAGGTGACCTTCCAGGTTCTGGGACCTGCTTCCTCCTCCACCACTCCTGCCTTCCCTTAGGAAATCCCTCCTCTCCTACACCTCTGCCCCATTTCCCTCCACAGGCCTACAGCACTGTCAACAGTGCCTTTATTCAATTCTCCTTGAATTATCCATCTGTTTCCTGCGGGGATCCCATTAAGACCCCATTATCATTGCCATGTATCACTCAGAGTGCTTATCATCATGCACTTTAAGTCAGGGTGAAGATCACTACTCATATTCAATACTGGGGCTTAGAGAGGGGAAGTACTTGCCTAAGATCACCCCTCTAGTAAACAAAACCTGAATCCCTACCAGGTGTGATTACAAAGCCTGTCCACTTAACTAGTTAGCCACAGTGCCTTTTCCAAAGACACTCCATAAATGTTGGTGGAATTGATCTGAATTTTCTCAGTCATGATCAATCAGTCCACCTGACTGGGGTGGCCATGAGCCTGCAGCTGGGGGTGAAGGGGCAGTCTTGGGATAAAGAGGGAGACTGAGGTCTGGAACCAGCCTGGAAACTTTGCAGTCCACATTGTGTCTCCCCAGCTAGAGCTGTCAAATCCTTGAGGCACGGCGCTCCATCAATATTGGACGGACCCACGCTGATACAGGGAAGTGGGCGGGAGGAAGCATGTGGGCCAGACTGGGAGGAGGAGGCGTCATGCCCCTCAGTGGAAATGACTTCATCATCATGACTGCGTTTGTAAATCCCATTCAACCTGAACATTCCTGCAGCTGAAAGAGGTGCTCAAAGCCCCATCCCTCTCCTCTTATGTTGCCGAATGGCATGCTTGACCTGATGGCTCTGGGAGGGTTCTGACACAAATTTCTGTCACAAATATACACTGGCAGGTGTGTCAACATCAAAGGAAAATTGCAGAAGGCAAATTGGGATATTTTTCGTTACTGGAAGTAAGTTTCCCATTCCAAGTCAATTTTGAAAAAATCCTTTCCTACATCTGCACAGAAATGTCAAAATGGACAAGGCCCTCTGTAAACAACTATAGCAGTGCATGAAGTTTCTCATTTTCAAATAAATGATTATTTAAAAAGAAAAAAGAAAGGAAACCTATCCTGGGCTAGCTGGATGACTACTTCTGTAACCGCAGTCCTGGCAGGAGAGCCCAGGGACCATGTGTGATGGGTCATTTCCATCTCAGTGGAGCAAGTGGTAGTAGGTGACCCTCAAGGCAGTAGTTCTCAAACTGGAGTCTATGGAACCCTGCGGCATGAGGTGTTCACACATTTGTGCTTGGTTGCTATGGTCTGAACTTTTGTTTTCCCCCAAAATTCATATGTTAAAACCTAATCCCCAATGTGCTGGTTTTAAGAGGCAGGACTTTTGGGAGATGATAAAACGTTTAGATGATCAGGAAAACTCTGTCCTTAATTAATAGGATTCGTGCCCTTATAGAAGATGCTTGAGGGAGCTTGCATGCCCTTCCCACCACGCGGGACACAGTTAGAAGGTGCTATCTATGAGGAAAGACCCTCACCAGGCACCACATCTGTGGGTGCCTTGATCTTGGATTTCCCAGGCTCTGATAAATTTCTGTTGTTTATGAGTTACCCAGTCTATGGCAATTTGTTATAGCAGCCTGAACTAAGACACGTTTTTACAAGTTTTACAGGTTCACAGGTTTTTAAGTTTGAGAAACATCTGACAGGATAAAAGGTCTTTTCCTCCTTCTTTATCCCTCAACTTCCATGGTACTTTTTAACCTTAGTAAATCATTGCCGTGTAGTAAGTGCCAAATAGACAGTTACAGAAAGGAAAGAATGGGGGAAAGGAGGAAGAGAAGGCTTTGCGTTCCAAATCAGCGGCTTTCAACCCTGGCTGAGCTCTCAAAGTCCTGGAGGCTCACAAAGACAGGGAGGTCCAGGTCGTCCTGAAAGCTACTGAGTTAAAAACTTCAGGAGTGGGGCCAAGAAACATTTACAAATGGAGCCCAGAGGAGTTTCTTGTGCAGCCGAGTTTGACAGCAACTGTGTGAAATCTGTCTGGACTGATCCACACCCTCCTACCTCAGCCCTGGTTGGGACCTCAGCTTCTGCAGGACACCTGCATCCATCACTTGCTGGCTCCTCCTGCCCACGAGCATCTTTCTCCAAGATCCGCCCTTCACATCAGCCATCAGAGGAACCTACCAAACACACAGCCCAGCGAATACAGGCAGCTGTCACCAGCCACAAACCTCTCTAACACAGAATCCAGATGCTCCCTGACCCCTTCTGACCTCTTCAGCTTCCTTTCTGGCCCTCTCTTCTTTCCAGTTTTTTCTTTTCTTTTCTTTTCTTTTTTAATCTGCAAAATAAATGCCCAAGTAACCTCTTTCCATTTCCATGTTCTGGCAGCACCACGCTGCTTATTGGCAGCACCTTCCAGAAGCTGCTCTTTGCCTCTGAACCCTTATGCACATTGATACTTTGATTTGCCTTTGAGGTCCCTCCACCCCATTTTCTGGGATAAAGTCTGCCTACCTCAATCATCTCAACCGTTGCCTCTTTTCTTTTCGTTTTCCAGCTTTATTGAGGTGTACCTGACAAATAAAAATGGTATCTATTCAAGGTGTGCAGCATGATGTTTGGGTATGCATATACATTGTGAAATGATTACCACAGTCAAGCTAATTAGCGCATGCATCCCCTGGAATAGGTACAATTTTTTTTATGATGAAAGCACTTATGATCAACTCTCCTAGCAAATTTCAAGTTTACAAAACAGTATTATTAACTATCCTCACTGTGCTGTACATCAGATTCCCCCAAACTTATTCATCCTGCATAACTGAAGTTTTGAACCCTTTGGCCAATATCTACGCATTTCCCCCATCCCCCAGCCTGGAGGGCACTATGCTAAGTGAAATAAGCCAGGTACAGAAAGACAAATACTGCATGATCTCTCACTTAGATCTCACTAGAATCTAAAAAGTCGAATTCATAAAAGCAGAGAGTAGAATGATCATTACCTCTTTTCAAGATTTCCTCTCACCTTCTCCAAATGGTTTATGCACTCCTGCGTGCAATATTCCAGATTATATTTGTCATTGCAATGACTGTATTACATTACAGTGATCTTTGTGTGAGTGTGCGTGTGCATGTGTGTGCGTGTGCACACCTGCGTGTGGATGTGTGTGTCTCACACTCCACCTCAAGGCAAGGACTTTGTCTTATTCATCATTGTTTCCCCAACATCTAGAACTATGCCTAGCACAAAGTGGATATGCAATGGCTATTTAACTAATATGTGACTTTATTTGGCCTTTTTTCCCCAAAACACAACCTATCCCATTTTAGCAGGAGCAGTAAGTTCCGTAATGTCATAGAAATATGAAAAGGGAAAGTATCTCTTGTTTTCTTCTTGTACTTGTCTATTTGCCTAAATCCATCCTCTTCCATGCATAAATCAGAGACTTGCATCTCTCTTTAATTTAGGATTATTGTTGGAACCACCTGATACCTTGATGCCATCCCAGATTCCCTCCTGCATTCTTGTCTTGAGAAGAAAGATGTTGCTCAGGACTGTTTCATATTTGTGTCCTCTCCTGACAAAAAAATGCCCATGGCTGTAATGGCAAAATTTATTTTCCAATGCCCAGGGGTGCTGAAATTTGCTGTGATTTCACTACACTTGATGTGGTTTGGGGGCTGCCCCATCCATCCCCATAGAATTGACAGTGACTCCGAGTGACTCCAGTTAATCATGAAGAGCTTCAGTTGCATGCGTAAATAAGTAAATCATCCCCAAATTAAACACAAAGCAGGTCATCTTCTTGCTATTTATTTGAGGCTTTGAACAGAACTCCCTGTTCTGCAAATCCCATCAGATGAGTATCACTTAGTTTGAGAGTCAGAGGGAGCTGGAAGCCCTTCATTATCAGACAACCCTGGCGTTTTCTGTGTGGGGCTCCAGTATACGTTGGTAGGAAACTTATATCCTGACCCATAGGAGTCCTAGGATGACAATGCCCTTGGTGTAACCTTGAAAGCTGTAATCCTGGATTTATTAAGTTTCTGTCAGTAAATTGGGGATTTTTTTTGCACAGAGAAAGTACATCTGTGACATTGGATTTCCCAGCTGAGGAAAGCAGGGTTCTGTTGATGAAAAGCTTGAGTGTCCAACGCCATGGCAGCAACAAAATGTTTGCAGGGGCAAAAAACCAAAATGCTTACAGATTGGTCCCTTTTGCATCTCGATAACATTTGATTAGTTCAGCAGATGCCAAATGAATAGAGATTTATTGGGAGCTGTTAAGTTGAAGTTTAGCACACACTTTAAATTTGTGTAAAAATGGTAGCTGTTTATATTAATATATATAAAATGTAATATTAGTAACAGGAAAAAAAAACAATTTCAGTTGCTCAGAATCTCACATTTTTTTCATGTTTCCTTCTAGTCCCTGTCTATATACATATCAGATTTTTATATCGTTGTAATTATTGCTTCTTTATAATTTTAAATGCTTTTCCTCACTTAAAATGATATCATATTCATACTATTAGCATTTTAATGGCCACATAATGTGCCATCAAGTGGCACTACCATGATTTATTTGACCACCCCCTGTGACATTCACACAGCCTCCAATATGTCTCCATTATAAATGAGGCTTCCGTGAACATCTTCATGAATTCGCTTTTTCCTGTCTTTAAATTATTTCGTTTTGATAACTTTCCAGGGTTATGATAGTGATTTGCACAAGCATAGTCCCTTGATGTTTTTCTGGGTTTATACCGTCCCCTTGAGTGGACATCGCTCTGATCGCAGGGGCTTCAGCTGGAAGGAGCCTGAGGCCAGTGAGAAACCTGGGCAGGAGGGGGACCAGGTCTGAGGCTGGGAGAGTGAGTGACTTCTCTTTCTGTCTCATATCTCACTCTGCCTTCCTCTTGTAAAGATACCTGTCATTAGCTGTAGGGCCTACCCCAAATCTAGCATGATCCCATCTCAAGATCCGTAACTTAATTTAATCTCCCAAGCCCCTTTCTCCAAATAACATCACGTTCACAGATTCCAGGTGGGTGTATCTTTGGAGGCCACCATGCATCCCACTGCAGGTAGCAACACCTTTCAGAAGGAGCGTATGTGTGTTGGGGTGGGGGGCTTGCTGGAAACACCACACGTTGGTACATTTAGAAGAGAAGGGAAAACTGCAGCTCATTTTCCAGGAAAATGGAAGGTAATCAGACCCTTCCTTTTTGAGGGTTTATACAGGGTCTACCTGACTCCAAGGGAAATCAGAAGAGAAATAAGGGGTAGTTCTGGGTCTCCCAGGAGCAGACACCCGGGCTGCTGCTTTTGGCCCCACGCTCGGTGAGCTACGTATGGCCTGGGGCAGGGTTGGAGCCTTTAAGCTCAACAAAAAGCAACAGTGAAATCCCCCCCTCACCAATCCTGATCCTTCCCTAACTGAGACCTGCCCTCAGGGTCACTCCACTCACCGCCAGGGGCCTCCTCCACAGCCCCAACTCCAGATAGCATCCCTGCAATGCCCCAAAGGTTGTAAGGTCTGAGGAGTCCAGACACATGCGGGTAGAGGTTGATTTCAGAAGTGCTTAACTACTGCCAGTTTGTTGGGCCCTTCACACTCTGGGGACAGACCCAGACAGAGGAAAGCAACCCCTCCATAAAAGGTGGGGATATTGAGGAGTACTTCAGCACCTTGGGCACCAGCAGCCATGCCCACTGGCTCAGGTTCATGGGCAGTGCTGGCCAGCAAGGCGAGTTGAATCTTTTGTGAAATAAGGATAATGAGGAAAGAGGAAGAGAACGTAACAAAACATCAACAGTGATTAGCCCGGGATGAGAGAATGAGGCAAATTATTATTTCCTTTATGATTTGTTTGCTTGCTCTGTCTCTGGGTTTTCTAACAGAGGTGCATTTTGTTTGTGATCAGAACAAAGAAGCATTTGTGTGGGGTTGAGGGCGTGTGAACATGCCAGAATAAAGCACAAGAGCACAGACATTCATCTGTGCAGAAACTAGCTCAGTTTTCCTTGGTCATGATAACTCCGAATTTCAGAGATGATAGGAGCTGAACAGTCATATTCAGGCCCTCAGATGAACGTATTTGCATAATGGCTCACATTTTCTTATCAAAACTGTGCCTGTTGGTAACCAGGACACCTGTCATAGCTGAAGAGAGACAGACAGACAGACATACACACGCACACACACACACACACACACACACACACACTTAGGGCTGCCATAATAAACTACCACACACTGGGTGGCTTTAAACAACAGAAATTTATTCTCTTGCAGTCCTAGAGGCTAGAGTTCTGGAATCAGGGAGTTGGCAGGGCCACGCTGCCTCTGAAGCCTCTAGGGGAGAATCTGTTTCGTGACGTCTTCTTGACTTCTTTTGTCACCAGTAATCCTTGGCGCTCCATGGCTTGTGGCTGCATCACTCCAATCCCTTCTACTGTTTACACATGGCCTTCCTCCTGGGGGCCTTTCTCCTCTCTTTATAAGGACACCAGTCATACTGGACTAGGGCTAATCACTTCATCTTAACTTGATTACATCTGTTTTCAAATAAGGACACTTCACAGGTACAGAGGGTTGGGAATTCAACATATCTTTGCGGAGAAGACAATTCAGCTACCCACAAGCCCCCAGCCCAGTCATCTCTTCCCAGCTCACTCTGAGGCCTGTCCCGCCAGATGACGACATACAATTACTTGGAACAACTGCCTTTCCCTCAGACCTCTCCTCCTTCCACACGCACCTCTCCCTCAACACTCCTGGTGCTGTTGTTTGCTGGTCAGGGACACACGAAGGCAGGCCGAGGCGACATAGCCATGATCACATTTTCCACGGCTACACTTTGATGTGCGTGACCAATCACCCTTGAAAACTGCATCCCCCTCCCTACACACAGGCTGGGTGTGGGCAGCAGGGGAGCTTCTGCTTGGGAGGGCCCCATCCTAGATCCCAGTCCTGCCGTCACATCTCACCTGCCCTCTCAGCTGACCCTCCATGGCCAGAACAGGAAGCAGAGGAGGAGGTGACCAGAACCAGGGGGGTAAATAAGGGACTGAGGAGAGGAAACCCTAGGACAAGGGGAAGAAAAGAGAGCCAGGGGGAGAAGGAGTCTTGAAATTTCCTCACCCCAGCCTCGTGTGCCAGGGCTCAAGAGTGTTAGCATCCAAACCACGTGCCAGCCGGTAAGACTGCATGGAGGGGAGTCTTAGGGTCAGTAGAGCAACATTCTAAAAGGAGGAGATGGTTTAAAGCAAAGAGATGCTCAAATAGGGGAACCTATTTTTCCCCCCAAATCTAGCTTTTCCCTGCTGCCCCGGTACCTGCAGCCACCTGGAAGGTCCTCCCTCTTCCACTCATTGCTGAGACTTGTTCCTGCTCAGGCAAATTATGTGCACGTGCAACTGGGCTTGAGCTGTATTCCAGCCCTGGTCAGCTGGGCTTGACCTCTGCTCTGCCACACGTTGGCTAAGGTGGACCTGCATGTGCAGTGGGAACGCTGACACGCTGGTAATCGGGGGCTCACCCATGATAGGTGCACACAAATGTCATCACAGCAAAAACCAGGCTCATCGTGGCCATTACAGTCTCTGCCTATAAGCAGTGTCCCATGGAAAGTCAAATTCATTCATTCATTTGCTTGTTTATTTATTCAGTATTTGTTGAGCACTTACTATGTGATGGGAACTGTTCTATGCAGTTGGGACACATCAATGGACCAAACAGACACAAATCTGTCTCCTCCAAGAGCTGATGTTTTAGTTATAATGGGAGGCAGCTGTTATGCAGGCTTGATAAGCCTTTGTCAAAGACAAGAGAGGACAGGAGATAAAAGTCTTTAAGGGCCTCCATTTCGACTAGGTGGGGTGTCCTCCAGCCCGGACGACCTCTCTCTTGGACTGGGCTGGAGTATATGCTGTGGCAGGGACATCCTGTGACTCGGCCGGGTCCCCATGCTCCTGGCTGACTACCCCACTCCCAATGTAAGCGCAAACATCTCTGTCCTGCCTGCACGTGAGAGCCTGGAAGCCTCTCTTTCTCGTCTGGGTAACTCGCATCTCTCTGTTCTGCTTCGACTGGGACATTGATTTTGAGGGCAAGCCGATGGCCGCGTCCCTTTTGTCTTTCATTTATCCGCTATAAACCGCTTGTTAATGACTGCTGGCTAGGTTAAGTTCTTCCCTGTGTAGTTGTTAACCATTTATATGTTATTTCTGAAACATTATTTTCTAACTCTTGTCCTCACTGTGGGGGCAGAGACCTAACTAAGGGGAAGAACGTGACCTGTTTTGGAGTCCTAAGCCTGGGTCTAAGCCAGACTGATAATTCTAAGTTCTGTCATTTTAGACCAGCACCGTCCAGGAGAAAAATAATGTCAGCTGTGTATGCAATTTAACATTTTCTAGTAGCTGCTTTAGGAAAAAAGAAAAAAAAAACTAAAAAGAAATAGGTAAAATTAATTTTAATCATATATTTCAGTTAATCTAATGTATCTAAAAAGATATCATTTTAGCATGTCATTTAATATAAAAATATGAATACATTTCACACTTTTTTATGCTACAATTTGAAATACAGCGTGTATTTTCCACTTACAGCACATTTCAGTCTGGACTTACTACATTTCAAGTGCTCAGTAGACAAATTTTGGTTTCCTCGTTTGTACAATCAGGACACAGATGCCCGCTCTGTGCCGCTGCGATGATAGAATGAGTTTGTGCGTGAGAACTCCTGGAACATGGGCAGGGCATCAATAAGTGTCAAGCTTTTCTTATCTCATATTATTCATCAATTTGGCGTGTGTTGGACAGGGATGAATGTTTGCCTCAAAGTATAAATGAGCTTCTAATAGATATTAGTTTATCTATTAGTTTTTGTTACTTAATTTTTCTCCAGTTGTTATTTTCCTTTTATTTCCAGGAAGATTACTTTATGTGGTGTCCCCCACCCCCAAACGTAAGTTAAATGTGGATGTGACTTTATTTGGAAATAGGGTCTTTGCAAATGTAATTAAATTAAGACGAGGTCATACTGGATTAGGATTAGGATGGGTCCTAATGCAATGACTGATATCCTTATAAGAAGAGGGAGATTTAGACACAGAGGCAGACGCCCGGGAAGGACACCCTGCGACAAGGGAGGCAAGATCGGAGTGAGGAGTCTAGAAGTCAAGGGATGCCGAGGATTGTTGGCAACCACCAGAATGAGGAAGAGACAAGGAAGGACCCTCCCCTAGAGCCTTCAGAGAGAACATGGCCTTGCCAACGCCTTGATTTCAGAGTCCTAGTCTCCAGAACTGTCACAAAATATGTCTCTGCTGGTTTAAGCCATCCAGTGTGTGGCAGTTTGTTATGACAGCCCAGGGAAAGGAATATACTCTCAGCTGACTGTTTCCACTTCCCCTCTCGCCCGTGCGTTCCTCACCCTGCCGCACTCGCACTTTGCCCCAGCACTCGTTGACATGGTGCTGCAGGAGGCCATCCTGGCCTTTACATCCCCAGTGGCAAAGGCTTGAACGTCAGACTGCCCTGAGGTGCTCTCGTCCCTAACCTACATGCTGGAGATGCAGGACCAGGCAAGCTTGTCAGTCTCCAAGATTCTGAGCTCCACGTGGCATCCTGGAACAGGGAATGTCTCTAGACTTCAGGGCCCTCATCTGCACAAGCCAAAACTTTCTTCGGGAAGTGCAGCAAAGGAGTTGGTCTCATCAGGGAGCTCCCTAAGGGTTTCACAGAGCAGTCTGCACTGAAGCTAAGCCTTAGAGAATGATCAGGTGGTTTGTTTGTTCAAAAAGACAAGAAGAGATAAAGAAGCACCCTCTATTTGTGTTTGCAGAAGGAAAAAAGAATGACAAGAGATGTTCAAGAAATAGGGAGGAAGAGCATATGTGTGTGGCTGTTGAAGGGGAAGGTGGCAGGGGACTGCTTGGGTAAAATCCACAAAGGCCCGATTGTGGAAGGGCTGGGATGTGGGGTTGTCTTGCCTGTAGTTGTCTCATACCCAGTGGTTGGTAAGATTTACCTGGAATCTGAGTGTCACTCCAAAATGAATTTGAATTATCACTCAAAAATACAAGGCTCTAAACATTCAGGTGCAGGTGTCTTTCTTATACAGTATCATTTGCTCTTTTGGGTAGATGCCCAGTAATGGGATTGCTGGATC
>NW_012149485.1:428551-430372 GCF_000956105.1 Propithecus coquereli
GAGTAGTCCAAGGCATACTATAATCAGTAAACAAAGTCTCTACCCTCATGGAGAGTGATGGTGCTGCACTGGTAGGGAGGTGACATTTCAAAGATAACCCAAGAAGGCTACTTCTCGCTGGAGGCTTGAGGAGAGCTATGAATGCAGTGTGGGGTGAACCGTGTGCAATCTTGGGAAAGATATCAAGCAGTAGGATCAGAAGTAATCAGGTGATTTTTCTCTTGGACCTCTTGATGTGATAGTGAATGAATGCATTTCCTAATGTTGAACCATCTTGCACAGCTGAAATAAATCTCATTTCATCACAATGTAGAGTTATCTTATTGGGTTGCTCAGTTGACAATATTTAATTCAGACTTTTTGCATCCATATTCATAAGTAAGTTTGACCTGGGGATTTTTTTAGCCTATCTTTGTAAGGTTTTGCTTTTTGTGTTGGACTGGCTTTAAAAAGGAATTCCAAATTGTCTTTCTTTTTCAATGTCTTAGTACCAGTTCATTGATGAAGGAATTATTTGTTTTTTAAAGCAGCGGTCCCCAGCCTTTTTGGCACCAGGGATCGGTTTCATAGAAGATAATTTTTCCACAGACTGTGGCGGGGGGGATGGTTTCTGGATGATTCAGCACATTACATTTATTGTGCAGTCAAACCTCTCTGCTGATGGTAATCTGTATTTGCAGCCACTCCCCAGCACTAGCATCACCGCCTCAGCTCCACCTCATATCCTCAGGCATGAGATTCTCATAAGGAGCACACAACCTGGATCCTTCAGATGTGCAATTTACAGTAGGGTTCTCACTCCTATGAGAATCTCATGCCTCCACTGATCTGACAGGAGGTGAAGCTCGGGTGGTGATGCAAATGATGGGGAGCGGCTGTAAATACAGATGAAGCTTCGCTGGCTGGCCCACAGCTCACCTCCTGCTGTGCGGCCTGGTTCCTAACAGGGCACAGACGGGTACCAGTCCATGGCTCAGGGTTTGGAGACCACAGTCTTAAAGGACTGAAAATACTTTCTCATAAAACTTGATGTCCTGGTGCTTTGGGGAAGGTGTCAGAGGGGCAATCAAGTAACTGGGACATTCTTATGTGTTTTGATTTATTTTATGATTATTAATTCATTTAGGTTTTCCATTTGTTTTCAGTAAAATTTGTTAGTTGGTGTTTTCTTGGAAATTCATACAGGTTTTCAAATAGAATGGTGATAGGGTTGGGCAAAATTATTGTGCCATATCATTTTAATTTCATATTTGTTCCTGATTATTTGCCCTTTCTCATAAATGATTTTGTGTGTGTTTAAATTAAGTTTTTAAAGAGCATTATTTACATATAATAAATTTACCATTTTTAGGACAATTTAATAAATTTTGGCGAATGTATGCAGTTGTAAAACCACTACCATCAGCTAGATAAAGAATATTTCCATAATGCCAAAAATTTTCACACACCATTTATAATCAATGCTGCCCTCCCCCAGACCCTGGAGACCTCTGATCTGATTTCTGTGCCTATAGCCTTTCTATTTCTAGAATGTCATGTAAGTGGAATCCCACGAGATGCAGCTTTTTGAGTCTGATTTCTTTCATGAAGCATAATGCTCAAGGTTTATCCATGTTGTTGCATGTATAAATAGTTTATTTCTTATTTTCTGCTTAGTATTCCTTTTTATAATTGCACCACTGTTTATCCATTCATAAATGGAAATTTAGGCTGTTCCCAGCTTTGTCTACTATGAATAAAACTGTAAAGAATATTTGTGTACAAGCCTTCGAATAGGCATATATTTTTATTTCTCATGGATAAATATCCAGGAGTGGGTAT
>NW_012149485.1:431692-432749 GCF_000956105.1 Propithecus coquereli
GGGTGCAGATGTCTTTATCGTAGAATGTTTTGTGCTCTTTTGGGTAGATGCCTAATAGTGCTATTGCTGGATCGAATGGTATTTCTATTTTTAGCTCTAACACAAAGTCCTAAATGTTTCTTCTATGTTTTGTTCTGAGTTGATTGTAGTATATGGTGCAAGGTGTGGTTCTAGTTTCATTTCTTACATATGGATGTCTATTCCAGCACCATTTATTGAAAATATTACTCTTTCTCTTGTGTTATTTTTTTCCTTAAATGTTTGGTAGAGTTCCCCAGTGAAGTCCTCTGGGTCTGGATTTTTCTTGGTGGAATGGTCACCTAATTCTTCTTGAGTGAGCTTTGGTAATTGGTATCTTTCAAAGAATTTGTTTATTTCATCTGTGCTGTCAAATTTATTGGCATAAAGAGCTTATAATATTCCCTTTTTTTCCTTTTAATGTCTCAAAGATCTGTGGCAATGTCCCCACTCTTATTCTTATTTTTTTCTTTTCTTTTCTTTTTTTATTTCTGCATATTACGGGTAGGTTACATTGCCCTTGCCCCCTCTGCCACCCAGTCAGAGCTTCAAGTGTCTCCATCCCCCAGATGGTGCGCATCGCATTCATTGTGTTTGTATATATCCAACCCCTCCTCCTCCCTCCCATCTGCTCAATGCCCGATAAATGTTATTCCTATATGTGCACTTAGGTGTTGATCAGTGAAACCAATTTGCTGGTGAGTACATCCCACTCTTATTCTTGATGTTAATGATTTGTATCTTCTCTCATTTCTTTCTTGATCAATCTGGCGAAAGGCTTATCTACTTATTGATCCTTTCAAAGAATCAGCTTTTGATTTCATCATTTTCCTCCACTGGTTTTCTGTATTCAGTGTCACTGATTTCTGTTCTTATGTTTAGTAATTCCTTATTTCTGCTTCCTTTATATTTAATCTAGCCTTTCTTTTCTAGTTTCTTAATGTGAAAGCTTAAATTATGGATATGAAAACTTTGTTTTCTAATATAGACATTTTAATGCTATAAATTTTTTTTTGAGTACAACTTTGGCTGTCTCCCA
>NW_012149485.1:432799-435047 GCF_000956105.1 Propithecus coquereli
GCTTCATGATGTTTTGCCACCCTTTGTCCTTCTCCAGCTTCTGTGGCACCCCAGGGTGCATTGTAGGCTTTGGTGACCTTTCTTTTTTACTGTAGCACAGACATCATTACAGTGACATCCCTAAAACTTTAAGTGAAAGAAAGAAGAAACACACCCACAGTCCCACAGCCCAATAAATCAAGCTGTTTTAACTCCTTGCCCACATCTAGGAAGAATTTTTTATAGTTATTATATTGTAGATACAATCTGATAACATACTTTCTTCCACTTAGTGTTATGTCAAAGATCTTATTTTGTTCACATTGCTAGTCTTTATCATTATCTTATTCAGTGACTATGTAATATTTCATCAAGTTGATGGACCCTAATTTACTTACCCATTCCCCTATTAGTGGACACTTTTCCTCTAATACAGATAACACTATTATCTCTATAACCGGTGGATCAAACGCTGACAAGGCAGACACAGCCAGAGTTGGTCATGAATTATGCATAGGGCCAGGTTGCAAACAATCTCTTCTGTTTAACTTAAGGGCAGCAAATAGAGGGCCAGTGGGTCCTTGAGGGGAGGGAGGACCTGAACTATGAGGCAGATGAGGGGATTTTCAAAGATAAATACTGGGATTTGATGAGGTTGGAAAGTACATTCATTTCCTGTGGCTGCTGTAATAAATTATCACAAACTTGTTGGCTTAAAACAACAAACATTTATTCTCATGCAGTTCTGGAGGTCAGAAGTCTAAAATCAAGGTGTCAGCAGGGTGAGATTCTTTTGGAAGATCTGAGGGAGAATCTGTTCCTTGCCTTTCTCCTAGTTTCTAGTAGCTGCTGGCGGCCCTGGGCTTGGCTTCTGGATGCATCACTCCAGCCTCTGCCTCAGCCTTCACATGGCCTTCTCCTCCATGTGTCTCCTCTTCTTTTATAAGGACAGTTGTCATTAGACTTAAGGCCCACTCTACTCCAGGATGTTCTCATCTTGAAATCCTTAATTACATCTACAAAACCCCTATTTCCAAATAAAGTCACAATTCCGAGTCTGGGAAGGACATATCTTTTAGGGGTCACCTTTTAACCCGCTACAGGAAGAGAAAGCAATTAGATTCATGAACACAATTATACATTACAGGTTCATGTTCTATATCTGTTGCCCTATAATCCCTTTGCTCAACAATATATTAACACTATCTTTCCATATCAATATATGGAAGTCTCTTGTGTTCATTTCTCTTAATCATATGGACTAATAATGTTTTACCTGGTAAATAATGGTGAAGACGGACATCCTTATACATGCATCAGTCCCACTGTACACTTTGTTCAAGATAGCTAACTAGTTGTCCTAACACTATGATCAAATAACTTCTTTTCTCTACAAACTTAAAATAAGAAACACACACACACACACACACACACACACACACACACACATTTGTATATGCTAACATTTGTTGAACATTTCCTAAATGTCAGGTCCTATGTTGGCATTTTCATAGGTTATTTCATTTAATTGTATCAAAAACATCTGAGGTCGTTATTATTGTTGTACTGTTTTTCTTCCCCATTACAAAGGAGAAAACTGCTTTCCAGAAAGGTTAAAGCAACTTGCCCCTGGTCCCATAGCTAGAAGATGCAGAGCTGGAAATTGGACCCAGTCTCCAGCTGTTTAACCACTAGGCTCTACTGTTGCTCTTTATGCTGAATTTACATGTATCTTCAGCTCCATTTCTGGACTCTATTCTGTAGTATTGTCTCTTGGCCTGTTCTTTACCTATTACTACACAGTTTTAACTTCCATTCTTTTGCAATGCATGACCAGTATCTGATAAATCTATTCCCCTTTCTCTTTTGCAAAAACTTCCTGAGTATTCTCACATATTTATTTTTCCAGATAAGTGGTAGAGAATTTTGTTAAGTTGCAATAGAAATCCTATTATATTTATATTGTACCTGTATCAAATTTATAGATTAATTTAGGAAGAATTGATACCTTTACAATACTGAATTTCTTATGACTCCATAAAGTCTTTTATATTTCTGAATAGAATGTCATAGCTTTATTTACATAACTACTTCACATTTCTAGTTACACTTGTTCCTAAATTTTTTTTTCTGATAACTTCTATTTATAATATTTTTCTTGCATTAGATTTTCAAACTGATCATTACTTCTATTACATTTTCTGTTTATTGTACGTTGTGAAGCTACTGACTTTTTATATTATTTCTGCAACCAGCCACATTAGTAAAA
>NW_012149485.1:443706-444885 GCF_000956105.1 Propithecus coquereli
TAGTCAAATGTAGTCTACTCCACTTCTAGAATTAAACAAATTTATTTTATCCAAGTAGGTGGTGTGAGAGCAGCTACAGACAATAGGTACCAAATATGTATGGCCATATTCCAATAAGACTTCATTTACAAAAACAGACGGAAGGCTGAATTTGGCCCATGGCCACGCCAAACCTGTCCTGAAGGGACCCATAAAACTCTAACTAGCATCATCTTAGTTCTTTTATATTTCCTTTAACATTTTCTTCTGAAACTAAATTAGGAAATGAAACAAACAAAAAATATAGTCATAATTTAAGATTGCTTCACCTTTCAAATATTTTACCTTTCAACAACCAATTGACATTTTTATAATACAAGAAATTATTAATATGTCAATTTGTACAAGTAATACTTTCAATTTGACATTACTTTGGAATTTGTTCAAACTTTTTAATTGCAATGTTGTAAGTCCATTTCAGGACAACACAAACTTAGATTTAATAGATCCATTGATGGTATGGTCTGAATGTCTTCCCCACATTTTATATGTTGAAACGTAATCACCAATGTGATGGTATTAAGAGATGAGATCCTTAGGGGGTGATTAATGGGATTGGCATCCTAATAAAAGAGGTGCTGGGGAGCTGTCCTTCCCTTCCTGCATGTCAGGATGCCACAAAAGGCAACATCTTTGAAACAGAGAGCAGCCCTCACCAGGCACCAAATCTGCCCACACCTTAATCTTGGACTTTCCAGCCTCCAGAACTGTGAGAAAATAAATTTCTGTTGTTTATAAATTACTCGGTCTTAGATATTTTATTATAGCAGCAGGATGGACTGAGATAATCAGATCATCTTTTTCCTTATAATTTCATTTTTTTATTGCAAAATGGATTGGTCTGTTACTGGGTTTAATTCTGTGATCACCCATGTATAGACAGTATATAATTTTCTCTTAACATGAAAAAATATTCAGGATGGATTTTACACAAAGAGAGGGGTTAATTATTTTGGAGAGATTATTCTTCATGTGCCTTGCAGATTCCCTGAATATGTTTCCTAATTTTGTTGCCAGTAGAACAGTCATTCTTTCTTAATTTTATCAAGAAAGCATCACCTTACATATTAACCAAACTTCTTCAAACAAAATAGATTGATGGATTCCACTGAATTGAAATTTCACCTTTGTCATTTACTA
>NW_012149485.1:447229-448291 GCF_000956105.1 Propithecus coquereli
TATATTATTTTAGTCTTTATTATGAATGGAATTTTTTTGTTACTGATTATTACTATTGATTTTTATCTACTTAGATTGATTCTAAATTCCAACCAGTTTTAAGTAGTCTCTCAAGTTTTGTGAGTTGACAGTCACATCATTCGTAGATAAATGCAATTTTGTTCCTTCTTTTTCAATATTTTTCCTGAGTGTTTAATTTCTTGACTAAGTGCATTGGCTTAAACCACTAAAACAATATTAAATAGAAATGGAGATGTTAGGCATGCCTGTCTTGCTCATGATTTTAAAGAAAATGGTTTCACTATTTTACCCCTTAACAAGCGGTTTACTGAAGCTTTTTTTATATATAAAGCCTTTATTAGATTTAAGTAGGGCCCATCAATTCCTATTTCAGTTAAGTTTTTTATTAGGAATATCTACTGGATTTTATCAAATGTATCTTGGCATCTACATCAATGAAGACCTCCTCTGTGATTAATGCCCGGAAATTTTAGCTCAACTTGGCTTAAGCAAAAAGTGAATTGGCTCCTATAAGTGAAAATGCCCAAGAGAATGCTAACTTGAGGCCAACTTGATATAAGAGCTCAAACTATGTCATTAGGATCTGGTAACTCTTACAGACTCCCCCCTGCCCTCCATGGCCCCTTGCTTTGCTGCAGCAACTCCAGAACTCACATGCATTTAGCTTCAAATCCGGTGGTGGGGAAAAAGATAAGTATTCCTAAGGTTCCTTGAAAATGTCTATTGCATCTCACTGACTTTGGCAGGGCCATAAGCTCACCTCTGAATCAGAGAATCATTACAATCAGAGTAATGTGATGTGCTGATTGCTCAGATGCAGATCACAAGCTCCACCCCTAAGTTGGGTAGAGTCCCATCCAATCTACATCTGCTTAGAGGAGAGGAGCAGGTGCATCCCTAGAGCACAGCTTTGGCTTCAGTTACCAGAACAAGGGAAAATAGCTACTGGGTGGCACAATAACAGATGTCACTTCAGCATCTATTGATTCAACCATATGGCTTTTCCCATTAATTTCTGGTTATAATACATTGTCTTGATAT
>NW_012149485.1:450096-467651 GCF_000956105.1 Propithecus coquereli
AGGAGGATCACTTGAGCCCAGGAGTTTGAGGTTGCTGTGAGCTAGGCTGATGCCACAGCACTCTAGCCCGGGCAACAGAATGAGACTCTGTCAAAAAAAAAAAAGAAAAGAAAGAAAAAAGAATAGATGATCTTATATAGGCAAAAAAATAGAAATAATGACCAAAAAAAGAGATAATTCCTGTTCAAGAATGATGGTTGAATGAGTATTGGAGGGTGTGTGGAGGTGATCTTCCTCACTCAGTCATTCAAAGACCCAGGTTCTTTCCATTTGCTGTCTTCGTCATCCCCTAGGACATTCAAGTCTTCTACAGGATGTGACTGGCCGACAAGGGAAGAGAGAGAGTGACGGATTCCACATGGGGTCTTGCGAGCCAGGCCTAGAAGGGGCACAGTAGCTTTCAGCTGCTTTTCATTGGCCAGAACTCAAGCATAGGACCACAGCCAAGTGCAAAATTATGTCTGGCTGTGTGTCCAGGATAAGAAGTCAGCTTGGTGAACATCTAGCCGGACTCTACCATATCATGTCCTTGGCTGGAGAATAGCACTGAATTTGGATATAGAGGAAGAAGCTCAGCTGATCCCAGGGCCCCTGTTGATCTGGGGAAGAGGATGAGGTTCCAAGCTGAGTTTGGAGAACTGGAGCTTTTGTTGGAAACTGTAGGAAAAGTCCAGAGTGCCTAGTGGGATAAGGAGGTGGACCCCCATACGATTGAGACAAAAGAGCCCAGTATTTCCCTAGGTACAAAAGGCAGCAGGTCCCTGCTACAGGTCACCTGTACCAACCAGGCTGGTATGAATGGGGCCACACCAGACGGTTGAAAGAAAATCATGTGGGGGCTGCTACGAGGAGGGGAGTAGAGGTGAGCAGGCAAAGACCCAGAGGTCCCCAGCCCCTGGCACTTTTCTGCAGGACTTTGCCTATGGATCTGGTCACGGAACAGGGTATCATTCCCTGTTATCCCACGGTATCACTTACGATGCTTGCATATTAAAGGGAGAAACTGAAGACTGAAAATCTTCAAGGCAGAAAGGGATTAATTTACCTAACACTAAAATTTAACCCTGAGGTCTAATTTTAAATCCACATGTCCTAAAAAGCTCATCCGCAAACCATGTCACGTGGCGCTCACATGTTATTTAGTAAAAGTAACTATCCGTGGAGCACTTGAGGAAGGTATGTGTGTGACTGGGAGACACTTCCCAATACAAGTTTTAAAAAAACACTCGTGCTTACAAAGCTAATCATCATGGTATCATTTATAATTGTGAAAGAAAATAAAACTACTGCAATACCAACAAATAGAGAAATTTTTAGCTAAATGATGGTGCTTGCCCATGATGGAATATTATAGAATCATTAAAAATGTTCACAAGGAGGTTCAAGAATCAAGGATGCAGGTTTACATAATAGAAAAGCAAAGTGTGAAATTGTATATGCAGGATGACTGAAACTGTGTAAAAATAAATAGAAAAAAGGAAAAATAGGGGTGGGTAGCACATGAAAATATTTAGAGTGGCTGTCTTGGGTAATCTAAGGCTTTCCCCCCCTTTCTTTTATGTATTTTCTAAATTCTGTACCATATGTATTATGTTTAGAATAGTGAAACAAGCACCTTCTTAAAATTGTGTCATTGTCATAGCTGCAGGTGTTAGCTCTTCGTGAAGACAAATGTGATAGCCATCCTTGCAATACCCACATATTCATGCATGAACACGTACAAGCACACGCATGCGTACACACACATACACACCACAGTCCCCGAGAGAGCCAAGACACAAGAGGCATGAGTAGCAGCAGATGTTCTCGCTAATCCTGCAAGTTCCTCAAGATTAAATGCCTTATAATCCACACTGAGCATTATTGTCTCTTTTGCTTTGTTGAAAACCAGATTGCGGAGTCCCCTTCCCTCTTGTGTGCTCACACCCCCCTCCCCCTCTGTCAGGTAAATGCTGCATATTATTGGATATAGGTCGTTGGGTCCGACTCAGTGCCACTCAGAACTGGCTCAATATTGAAATCTTTGGCTATGGCTGACTTTTACTCCCCTCCCCTGGCCCCCACTGCTCTATCCTCCATAAGCAAATAGGGTATCCTTCTGAGAATGAGCATGTAAATTTCTTTGCATTTTTCACAGACATGTTGGTTGCACGCTCACCTCCAGCCTCTTGGGCCCAATTATCTGAAAATAGACTCTCATCTGTTTTAGCCCAGGCTTGGTTGGTTGCAAATAATAGAAACCCACTCCACCTGGCTTAATCAAGACAGGAAAATTTGCTGAAAAGGTACAAGGATAACTCACACATCTCAAGTCAGGGAAGCTTTGGAGAATAAAAACCCACAACAGAAACTAAGGCAGCAGCTGGCTCTACCTCTGTCCTCTCCATCCTTCTCCCCCCTTTCTCCAAGCCCCTCTGCCTTCTCTGCTTCATTCACCTGTCTCTCTTCTCCACGCTGCCTCCTCCACATGACAGAATGTGCCATTCTAGCCCCTAGTAATAGTTTTTAGTCTGATGAAAATCGGAGGGAACCATTTCCAAATTCCTACAATGAAGGGTCTGCTTGTCCCAGGACAGGACAGGCATCCACCTGCTGTGACCAGTGGGGTGCACTGCAGGCTCTGGAAAACAAAGACGCCCTGCTGCCCCAGCCAAGCAGCAGTTGTGAAACATTTTAAATATGATCTTGAAATGTGAGTCAATCAGTTCCAATGGCTTAGGGGCTTGTTCCAGTGATCTGTCTCCACTGTCTGGTGTCCAGACAATGACAATGACAATGATGATGCCTGGAATAATTTAACATCCTTAGTTAAGCCTGTGCTGGGGCACATCCATTATAGCACGTGATTCTCATGATGGCACCACTAACCTCATTTCCTAGAGGAGGGGCGCGGGGCTTCCAGAGAACAATGACTTGTCCAAGTTCACATACTGTGCATTGTCTGCAGAGACGGTGTTTAAACCCAGCTCAGACTCTCAGTTCAGTTCCTCTTCAGGTGCTCCATGGCTGCCTTTCTGTTATTTCGCGTGTATGTGTGTTTTGTCGTGTAAAATGGTGGTTAAGAAATAATACTTGTGCCAGGTGCAGTGGCTTATACTTGCAATGCCAGCTACTCAGGAGGCTGAGGTGGGAGCGTGGCTTGAGCCCAGCAGTTTGCGTCCAACCTGGGCAACATAGTGAGACCTTGTCTCTAAAATAACAATAATAATAATACTTCTATTTTCCTTATAGGTGTGTTATTATGGTGAGATGGAATGGGTTGGGTAGAAGAAGCATTTTGAAAACTACAAAATATGATACAAATATTATCATCATTATTATCACTTTTTCCACTCACCCAGCTTCCTACTACCCTGCCAAGGATTACATTAAGCATTGGCTTGATTTGGCAAAACTTTCCCCGCGTATTTTGTCAGGGAATATTCAGAAGGGACAGTGGGCAAAGGGAGAGAAGAGGGGAGTAAATCGATAAGCTTCTGAGACATTAAGCCTGCAATGCATTAAGATGTCAACCCTGATAGTGATTTTCTTAAAAATAAAGGTTGATTTTTTTGTACCATCTTGACATTTATATTTTAGTTATTCCAAATGGAAATCTAAACCACCTATCTGTTTATCAAAACTGCTTCTGCTTCTATATTGCTGTTCTGGTAAAAAAGTAGACCCATCACCCCAAAGCCAGAAACCTGGGAGTGTCCTGGACTCCACCCTCTTCCTCAAACCCCACGTCCAAATGGCCACCAGATACCACTTCCCTCCCTGCCAGTATAGATTCCTCTGTTAAAAACCCAACCATTCCTTGCCCAAACTATAGAAATAGCCCCATGCTGTTTTATCGTCTTCCTTTAATTCATCCTCAAGGTTGCTACCAAGTTTCCAAGATGTGCATTTGATCATATCAGTTCACCTGCTAAAAATCCTTCAGTAGCTCCATTTTCTAAAGCCCAAGCACTTAGTGTGACTTACAAGACCCTTCCTTTCTCTTCTCATGCCTGGACACAGAGTGCTTGGCATACCCTTAACACATGATGAGCTTCCAGTTCTGGCCTTTGCAAAGATAATTCCTTCTGCAAGCGTTCTCCTTCATACCCTTTCTGCTCTGTCCTGTCTCCACTATCCAGCAAGATGTGCTCCTAGATGGTGTGTTTCCTGACCCACCCACAGAGGAACAGTTCTGTCCTCATCTCGGCTCCCCAGTTTTGCAAATATCTTCACGTTGTCCTTTCCTGCAGACATGCAGTGATTTAAATTCCATCTCTTCTCCAGGCTTGAGCTCCTTGAAGGCAAAAATTTTAACAGTCATAGTTGTATACCTAGCACCTAGCATAGGGCCTAGCAAAAGATGAGTTCTCAGTAAAAAGTATTTGAATAAATGACTAAATCAATCAACAGTGTTCATTTAGTGTCACCCTTACTAAGAAGAAAAGAAGCCAGATTGAAGTCCCATATGATTCAAAAAATGATATCCCTGAATTAAACACTGGAAGAGTTTTGCCTTAAAAGTCAGTGATCACAGGCCCAGCTCAGTGGCTCACGTCTGTAATCCGAGCACTCTGGCAGGCCAAGGTAGGAGGATCCCTTGAAGCTAGGAGTCCAAGATCAGCCTGAGCAAGAACAAGACCCCATCTCTACAAAAAATAGAAAAAATAGCTGAACATGGTCTCATGTGCCTGTAGTCTCAGCTACCTAGAGGCTGAGGCAGGAGAATCGCTTGAGCCTGGGAGTTTAAGCGGTCAGTTTTACTTCACATTGCTGTCTCTTTATTAAAGAGAAAAATATAATCCAGCCTGGTAATATCCATGGCTCTGACTTGGGTTAAAGACAACATGAGGTGTCTTAGGACTGTCAAACATCAATGTTGGCAGTACTGATGAGTGCATTCCAAAGTGGACCAGGCTGCGTTTTCTTGTCTGCCTGGAATGACCATCTGGACTCAATTGTTAATGTTCAATCCAATTTGTTGCTAAGGCAACCAAGTTACAGGCCATCCTCAATTTACAAGAGGTGATATTGCCAAAGTCATCTTATAAGTCTGACATTTGAAAGACACAATACATTTTTCAGGGTGAAAAGTGATGTAAATGGTGGCTAGAAGCTAGAGGACTGTATTTAACCCACACTGTTGTAGTACTTGTGCAAGATGAATCAGTAAATATATATCTTGTCTCTCCCAGATCACAGCTACAGTCTCAAAGCAATCTGGCTGCTAGGGAAATATCAGCCTCTCTCTAGTATTTCTCAAAACTAGTCTGAGCTCCAGGACATCCTGTGTTTAGTCCAGAGATTCTGAAACCTGGTTGAACATCTAGATTATCTGAGAAGGATTTATTAAAAGAGTCATTGGTCCAACCCCAGACCTGTCCCATTAAAATCAGAATCCTTTGTGGGCTCTAGGAAAATGTGTATTTTTAAAGCTCCCCCTCCCAGGTGGTTCTGGTGCTATTTGTAAACTGCTATCCAGACTTCTTGGACAGCACTGCCACTTTCTTCTCCCCTGCTCTGGCACTGGGGATAGCTTCTCTATACCTCTGTCCAAGCTCAAAGCTGCAGTTATGTGGGTGATGGTACCTCCAAAGGTGCCATCGTTCCTACTTCCAAAAGGATGACCTTGGGTGTCCTCAGAAGACAATGATACTAACCTGATCATGACGTCTGAACCAGTGTTGCTCACACTCAGGGTGGCTGGCTCTATATCTCCACAAGGGAGCTGGCTGATAGCCTGAACATGGAGACCAATGCTGTTATGATTACCAGCTCAATTATCAATATCATTGGAATCCATTTAGAAATCCTTAAAGTAGCTCTTTTGCCCCCTTATTTTACTTATTTTCAGACTCAGGCATGAGTCCCTGGGAAAATCTGTATATAAAACACCATATCATACTCAAGGTAACTTCCCCCAGGCAATAACCTGTGATCACTGGATATTATGTCATTGCTGTAACTATCTTTGCTCTTATAATAAACTTCAATGATGAGCCATTGTGTCTTTTTTGTATAACAAAGCCCTGGTGTGGTGGACCCCCCTCATCAGTTTCCAGAAAATTCTAGATAACTAAATCCAAAGGCGAATCTAGAAGACCTATTGAGTTGGGGGTGGGGGAGGATTAAATAACTTCTTATTGATAATTGATCTATTACATTGCATAGAGTGTTATAATAATGGTTCTCAATAAATCACACTTTCTGCATCCATGCCCTTTTGCAATGTGACACTGCCACTCCTCCCAGCAACCGGTAGAGTCTAGTTCTCCATTGCTTTGAATCTGTGCTGACTTTGAGAATTGCGATGGCCAAGAGAATGTGGTAGAAATGATGAGGTGCAAGTCTAGAAACTAGGTCATAAAAGGCCTTGACTGGAAATGTCTGTTCTTGCCCTCTGGGCCCCCAAGGCCACCATTCTGTGAAGACATCCAGTCTCGTCTTTTGGAAAATGAGAAATCAAATGAGGAGAATCAGAATGTCCTAACCAGTAGTCAATAGCAACTGCCAGACAGGTGAGTGAGGCCATCTTGGGACCTCCAGCCTCAGTTGAGCCTCTAGGTGACAGGTGCCACATGAGTGATCCCAGGCAATTCCAGCAGCTCAGATTTCTAACTCACAGAACTACGGGAAATGATAAATTGTTATAAACCACTAAATATTGGGGTACCAATAGATATCTGATTCAGTCCTGTGTTTTTTATATTAAGAAATACATAAATGTAAAATTGAAAATTATTACACTTAGCCTGTCCATGCAGGGTTAATTATTATTATTAAAGTTGACTCTCTTCCAGAATTTTAATATTCAAATCAAGACTTATATAGAGTTTTTATTCTTGTGGATGCACCATTGGAATTCTACTGTATATGCTATTTTGTAACTTGCATTTTTATGTAATAATACACTCATAATTTTCAAATCTCATAAATAATCTTTATACCATTTTAATGATTACATAATACTCCATCGTTGAGATGTACATAATTTATTTAACCGGCTCCTGTTACTGGATAATTTTTGGCTACTATACTCAATGCAATAATGAAAATCCTTGCACATAAATCTCCCCACACATAAATGATCATTTTGTTAATACATTATGGATATTACTGCTTTGTTTTTAGCAATAAAGGAAAAAACCTCACTATTTTAATTTTATTTCATTAACCATGAGTTTAATCAGATTTGTACATGTCTATTGGTTATTTCTATTTATCTGTTATTTTATTAAGAAATTGCCCTTTCATATATGTAAACACTTTTTTTTTTAACAATTTCTTGTGGGACACACACACACACACCCCTTGAGGCAGTGTACCACAGAATATGGGCCTTAAAACCACACCTGACCTACTACCTCTGCTGCTTTCTGGTTATTTAACACAGACTATGTTAACTACAGTTTTCAAGCCTCAGTTTCCTCAAATATACAATGGAGATACCGCTACCTATTTCTTTGGACTGTTGTGATTTAGATGAGGTAGGAAAGTGCTGAACAAAATAACTGGTGCAAAATAAATGTTAAATAAATATTGGCTTCATATACATTTGTTTTACAAAATCAGAGCCATATTTTAATTGTTATCTTTTATAATCTGTTTTGTATTTTAATTAACATAATATTTTCATTCATTTGACAAATACTTACTTGAATAGACACCGTAGGTCTAGCTTTGTTCCAGGCATCAAATAGCAGTGGGAAAACAGACAAAATCTTGCTTTTATGGAGCTTACAATCTAGTTGAGAGAGACAGGTGATAAACAAATATTTAGCAAATCAGATGGTGATGATAACTATGGAAAAAAATAAAGCAGGATAATGGAGAGAGGGTGTACTGGCTATCTGTGTGCAAGGGACATTTTATTTTCAATAAAAGGCCTGGCTCCAAAGGTGTCATTTGAACAGAAACCTGATGGAAGGCAAATTTCTGTCCAGGGGAAGATTGCTGTAGGCAGAGAGAACAGACAGTGCAAAGGGCCTCATGGGAGAGCATGGTTACTCTGTTTCAAGAATAATAAGATCACTGTGGTTGGAACAGAGTAAGTAAGGGAAAGAGTGGAAGAAAACAATTGGCTTTTAGTTTAAAAGGGTCATTTTGTCCTCTCTGCTGAGAATAGGTAGAGGGTGGGCAAGGGTAGAAGTGGGGATACTCATGCAGAAATAATTGCAACAACATAGGTGAAAGATAGTGGAGGCTCAGACCGTGGTGGAAGGGAGTGGTGAGAAGTGTAGATTTCTAGATGTGGTTTGGAGGTAAAGCCAATAGAATTTGGCAACAAACTAGATTTGGGATGTGAGAGAAAGAGAGGAATCAAAAACAACTCTGAGTGCTTTGGACTAAGCAAATGGAAGGATGGAGCTGCCAGGAGCTGAGATGGGAAAGACACTGAAATGAGCAGGTTTCAGAGAAGAGATTAGGGTTTAAGTTTGTGATATTTTAAGTTTCAGGTTCTTGTTAGATATTTTAGATGAGATGTCAAGTAGGTAGTTGGATATACCAGTCTGGAGTTCAGGGGAAAAGTCCAGGGTGGAGAAGTTAATTGGAGAGTCAGCCTATAGATGGGATTTGCAGCTTTGAAACTGGAAGAGATCACAGGGTCTCAATGTAGACAGAATAGAGAGACCCTAGAACTGAGCTTTGGAACACTTGGATTTTGAAGGTGGGGAATTTGGGGCAGAATCGGCAAATGAGACAGAATTATTAGCCAATGAGGTAGGAAGAAAACCAAGATGGAGCAGGGTCCAAGAAGCCAAGTGGAAAAAGTATTTCAAGGAGAGAGTGATTAACTGTGTCAAATGCTACAGATAGTTCAGCTAAAATGAGGACTGAGAATTGGCTATTAGATTCAGCAACGTGAAGGTCATGGGTGACTTAACATGAGCAATTTCTACAGAATGGCAGGTACTGAAATCTGATCACAGTGGGCCCCAGGGAGAGCAGGAGAGGAATTAAATAGAATGATATAGAGGCAGAGACAGTAGCTGGAAGTGTTCTCCGGTCACAAGGAGGGAGTTTTATGCATTTTTTAAAATGGGAGAAATATTAGAGCTAATGAGAATGATCCAATGGGAAGGAAGAGGGTAGGCAGCGCTGTTGGGATGTCTTTTGGTGAACGAGAGAGCCTGGGTCTCACTCACACATGGAGGAGTTGACCTTAGATGTAGCACGGACGGTTACTCCATAGAAATAGGAGGGGAAGCAGAATGAATGGGGGTGAGGGATGAGGCTGTCAGCTGGACTTCAATTTTCTCAGTGAAATAGGAAGCGAGGGTATCTGCTAAGAGTGAGGGGCGGGTGGAGGTGTTACAGGTTTGAAGAGACTCTTTAAAGTATAAATAGTTTGGGAGTCTGGGAAAGAAACTAGAATCGGGAAAAGTGATATCTACCAGGAAATGCTAAGGGACTCCTTGAGGTTAGCACTTAGTGATGGAGGGATCACTGTGAGCGGTGTCTGCAAGGTTCAGTGCTTTTCTCGCAGTTGTTGGGCAGACTCAGAGTAGGTGGAAAGTTGGATTTCATCAGAATTGATGTTTTGACAAGTGACTTTATTGAAGGAAGAGGGGCAAGGACATTTTGAACATTCCCATTATCAATATATTTATATCATTGTAATTTTAATGGTTTTAGGGGATTCTGTAGATTGGATTCAACCTATTTAGCCAATCCCCTCATCTTGACAAGTAGTAGATTGATGTTTCTAGTTGGTTCGTTGTTACATTGAACCAATAATGATTCAATGAATTAACTTTTGTATCACTCATTGCTCATAGTTTCTGTTCTGTCTTTTGAAAATAGCATTGCTAAACAATCAGTATAATAATCAGAATATTTGCTGCCATGAGTAACAGAAGTAACTCAAAATGACTTAAACAATATGGAAAATGTAGTACATCATAAAACAAGATATCCAATGACATCCTAAGCTGTGCAGTTACTTAATTCATCATTTTAAAAACATAATTATGGACCCAGGTTTTTCTGCTCTGTCAATCACAGTGTGTCAATTCTGTCTTTAGGCCTGCTATCCTCATGATCAGAAGATAGCTGCTGCTGCCACAACCTCACACATCCCAGGTGGACATGGAAACATGCCTTCCTAAGAGCCTCTTTGTCAGGCAAGAAAATGTTCCCAGATAGGCAGAGTAAACCTCTCCTCACATTTCATTGTCCAGAACACGGTCACATGCCCACACATGAGCCAATCGCTGGTGAAGAAAATATAGTTATCAGGATTGGCTGCGATTATTCAATACCCATCCCTGGAATGGCCATAGGGTCCCCTTTGATGAGTACATGTCCATAGAGAGAAGGGAAAATATGCAGCCAAACCAGCCTTTGCCAGAAGGGAAGAAGAGAGGGGAGAGGGATGGATATTACATAAACAAATGTGTCTTTTGCCAAGGAGATACACATCTTTATGGTTTGGGAGGCATATTATCAAATTTCCTACCAGAATTGCACCCACTTTTTTCTGTCCTCACTCCAACTTTGAGTAGTGTAATTTTTTTAAAAGGACCTGTAGCATCTTCATAAACTGTGCATTTTTACCCTCCTACTTATTACCGATCCTGCCCCACCGGGCATCCCGCAGGTGGTTCTCACAGCTGTAGTGCTCCCTGACTCTTTCAGTGTTATTCTTTTGATACCTACCATCCTGCTGTACTTGCGTTGCACTTGGGAATACAGTCAATCAGTTAGAATATAATGTGACTTATACTTCCCTAAAAATCACCATGCTGTGCAAAACTGCACAATAAAAACCACAGGGCTTATGGAAAAAATGGAGTTAGGAACATAATTGATATTCAAAAACTTTATCAGTGACAAAAAAATAAGAACCTAGTAAAAATGGTAGCACAGTTTTACCCATAATAGCTAATAAATACATAAACACTACAATATATATGGTAATTTACCTTGAAGGAAGTTTGGGGTCTGTGTGTGGAAGTGGGCATCGGGTTGTAGCTGGTGAGTTATTGTGAAGTGGTGGAAGGAAGATTGTCTGAAATGGGAAGGAAAGTTGGAACATGGGATGTGGCCAACACACCCAGTGATCTGAGGGGGAAGGCAGGTGTTTGAGGTGTGTGTGCATGTAAGCATTGTATGTTTTCCTACAGGGTTGGTTCATCTCCAGTCACCTAGTATTTCTCTCCTGTGAAAAGACACATAATCAAACACTTGCGTTATGTTCAAATTATCTCCTAATATACACACTGATATGTTCAAAACAAGTGCTATAACAGAACAGGCTTGCTGACTTTGCCATTGAGGGGGTTCGGAACATGGTACCCCAAAATATGGCACCTTAGCATTTGAACAAAGATTAGAAGGAGGAAGTTCCCTCCCCTCCCCCACACCTCAAGCTTCTTCCCTGAAGCACATCATAAGTCCCTGGTTCCAGAGGTGTCCTTCCTATACCTGGAGGAGAGGAACATCCTTATCTCTGAAGGCACAGGGACACAGAGAAGAAGCCGAATAGACAGATCTTGCTAAATTCCCCCAGTTTATTACCATTAGATAAAGCCTCTTCGTCCAATCATCCTTCTGCACGACTGTCCACTCTTCATCCAATGTAAGCATGAAAACACACAAGTTTCCCACTTTCACTCGGCTTTCATTTCTGAAGGCTCTCATGTCGCATAAAACTTAAATAAGTTTGTATACTTCTCTCTTTTTAGTGTGTCTTTTGTCGTAGGTGCCTCAGCCATGAATCCAACAATAGGTGAGGAAAGAAATCTCTCCCGTACATCCATCCATGGCCCTTCTATCCTATCCACCTGCATCCCAGCTCATGAAAGTTCTTCCAAGTTTCTTGCACATGCATGGTAGCCCCTCTGAGTTTTCAGAGCCCTTGCAGGCTTTTTCTAATCTTTACCTTGTGAAACCCTGAATCTCTGGGGATGTGGAGTGCACTAAGCAACTGTGATTATGTTGCTATTTTTCTAGAAACCAAAACTAGTTCTGTCTGCCTCTGTAGCTCCTCACTTCTTCCTATGCCAACCCGAGTGAACTGTGGGCCACTGCAAAATGGCTGGTAGTTTTTTTTTTAATGTAAATATGTGGATTAAGGTAAGAAAAATGAAGTGGATTTTTTTTTGTTTTTTGAGAAAGCATCAGAAGAAAGATTAGTAAAGTAAACGCCCTCCACCAGAAGAAAATGTCAGCCTCTATTTTCTTATCAAAACCTATTATTTTCCTTTCCCCCCCACTTTCCTGATATATGTTAATAGCCCTCTTACCTTTCAGGTTCTTAGTTGACTCACAGTTAGAACAGAGGGAGGGAACAAAGACATTTTATGCAAGGTCTGAGAAAAGGCAGGAAGAAAGGTTTGCCTGTGTTAGAACTGAGAGAGTTTACGTAAGATGGTCTCCGTTGGAATTAGCTGAAATGGAAGCAAGGCATGAGGGAAAATGTAGAGCCTGTTGGGAGCAAATTAACCACGAGGGCTAGAAAAGTGGGATAGAACCACTTGAGAGCTACAGGCAATCGAGAGAGAGCGTGGGGCAGGTGGGCAGAGCAGACACAGCCTGGTGGCCAGGGCAGCGCACCCCTCTCTGGCCACAGCCCATTACGGCTGGAAGGGAAGTGGGAGCAGTGGGGCCCAGGGCAATCTGCTGTTGACTCGCGTAGGGCATCCAGCAATTAGCAGCTCTTGTGCTGGAGGGAACCTAGACTGTATCATCACTGATTAATTTGCTTATGCTCAGCATCTTGAAGAAAAAGAAATCCAATGGCGTTTAATTGTGTGACAGAGCATTTACATCTGTGTCCAATGCGTATGACTTGCTCGATGACACGCAGGGGCAAGACACGATCAGATTTCTTCTACGTCACTGAACTGAGCGAAATGTCTCGGCGTCCACCAGTGTGGCTGGCAGCACATCCAAGCCCAGTTGCTGTTGCATTCCCTCCTCCCGCTCTTTGGGGTTGACCCACTCACTACAGGAAGGCCCAAGAAGGGGCCTTTGGTTTCTCCAGGTTGCTTGTGAGATGGGAGTCATCCAGGCCCAAGGTGCCCTGAAACATTTGTGGGTGGTGTCCACTGCCACCTCACCACACTCAGCAGCCAGAACATGGGCTATGGCTCTGATTCCTGAGGCTGCTCTGCTTGGTGCACAGGTTGTAATATCAAGGGATCATGTTTGTGTTCTTGCAACTCAGATAATCCTCCTCCAGCCTTCCGGGATTCTACACTTGTGCTCATGGTCAAGCCATGCACCTTTCTTATATATTTCTCATGTCCCTGCTGAAGCACAAAATTCTCCTCCTCCTTCTCTTGCAGTGTAGTTAAGGGATCTGAAACTCAAACTCTTAATTCTTCCCTTGGGTGAGAGAGCTCAGAATTCACAATTAAAAGGACAATTGCCTTTTAATTCTTACTTTAAAGAATTCATAGAAATCCCCTCCCCTCTTTCCTCTAAAAATATCTCCAAATACCTTTTAAGTTATTCAAAACTCACCCCACTATATATTATTCAATTTATGTCTAATTGCAGCCCTTAAAAGTGGATATCATTCTGATTTTAAAAGCAATAAAAAGAGCTAAGTAATTTATTCAGGACCAGTTATTAATATAAACATAGGAGTAAACTTAAATAAAAGAAGTTTTCAAACTCAAGCCTGACTCCACAACCCAATTTCTTATTCCTACATGGCAACTTCCTGGTCAGTACTAGAGAAAGCCCCTGCTCTCTTTAGTTAACTTTCTCCAGCCAGGTAAAACAACAAACATTTATTATCTTAAACTATTTGTAGGAACCAGGACTCTGAGAGTTACTTAGCTGGCAGTTCTGGCCCAGGGTCTCCCTTGAGGTTGCAGTTGCAGCCCAGATGCCAGCTGGGGCTGCAGTTTCATCTGAAGGCTGGCCTGGGGGTGGAGGATTCACTTCCCTTTTTTTTTTTTTTTTTCTTTTGAGCCAGGGTTTTTCTCTGTCACCCAGACTAGAGTGCAATGGAGTCATCATAGCTCACTGCAACCTCAAATCCCTGGGCTCAAGCAATCCTCCTACCCCAGCCTCCCCAGTGGCTGGGACTACAGGTGTGCACCACTATGCCTGGCTAATTTTTCTATTTTTGGTAGAGACGGGGTCTCGCTCTTGCTCAGGCTGGTATTGAACTCCTGGCCTCAAGCAATATCCCCACCTCAGTATCCCAAAGTGCTAGGATTACAGATGTGAGCCACTGCACCCAGCTGGACCCACTTCGAAGATGATGTACTCACGCAGCTATTAGCAGGACACCTTGATTCCTTATACCATGGCAGATGGCTTGCACCAGAGTTAAGTGATCCAAGGGAAGAGAGGAAGAAATCACTGTGAATTATATGACTTGCCCTGGAGGTGCGAGGAGACCATACGTCACTGTGAATACCAGGAGTTAGGGATGGTTGAGGACAACCTTAGAGGCTGGCTGCCACAGGGCATTTACTTTGGTCAATTTTAATACTATGTATATCTGCAGCACCATGTTGACAAGTAATTTCTGGTTTATACTTTCCAATGAATCAATTTTTCCAACTGAAGTGGTGAAGATGTGGGTAATTTCAGAGGCATAACCCACCAATTGATTGTATTCCATCTTTTATTAAGTGTTGGTCCATTCATCAAGTCTTTATTGATCACCTACTATGTGCCAGGCACTGTACTAGCTGCTGAGGATCCAATGAGGAGGAAAACAAATCCTGTCCTCATCCTCCTAGCACTGTTGATTGCACAGGGAATGAAGCTGTTAATATTAGACAAATGCATTTGGACTAGACAATGTATGATGAACAGAATTTTGTTGGCTCATGGCTCTGGATGCTGGAAAGTTCAAGATCAAGGGGCTGACATCTGGTGAGGGCCTTCTTGCTGCATCAGTTCATGGTGGAAGGGCAAAGAAAGGGGAAGAGAGAGAGATCAAACTCGCACCCCATGCCCTCTTATAATCAGCATTAATCCATTCATGGGGGTGGAGCCCTCATGACCTAAACACCTCCCATTAGGCCTCACCTCCCAACACCGTTGCACTGGGGATTAAGTTTCCAACTTAATATCTTTTTTTTTTTTTTTTTTGAGACAGAGTCTCACTCTTTTGCCCGGGCTAGAGTGAGTGCCGTGGCGTCAGCCTAGCTCACAGCAACCTCAGACTCCTGGGCTCAAGCAATCCTTCTGCCTCAGCCTCCTGAGTAGCTTGGACTACAGGCATGCACCACCATGCCCGGCTAATTTTTTCTATGTATTTTTAGTTGTCTGATTAATTTCTTTCTATTTTTAGTAGAGACGGGGTCTCGCTCTTGCTCAGGCTGGTTTCCAACTCCTGAGCTCAAACAATCCGCCCGCCTCAGCCTCTCAGAGTGCTAGGATTACAGGCGTGAGCCACCGTGCCCGGCCCTTAATATACTTTTTAGGGAACACATTCAAGTCATAGAAATGAATAATCACACACATAGATATATCCTGGCAAAATATGATGAGTGCTATGAAAGAAGGGTTTAAGTTGCTATGAAAACATAAACTGTGGGGGACTAATTTAGTTTGAGAATCAGGGAAGGCCTTATATCAGTATTCTCAACCTTGGCACTATGGATAGTCCTTTGTTGTGAGGACTATCCTGTGTGTTGTAGGCTGTTAGCAGCATCCTTGGACTCTACCTACTAGATACCTTCCCATACCTACATTGTGACAACCAAAAATGTTTCTAGATATTTCCAAATGTTGCCTGGAGGGCAAAATTCACCCCTGGTTTAAGAACCTCTGCCCTATAGGAAGTTTCCAAATAAAAAGTGTTGGTGGAGTAGGACACTTCAGGAGGATGAAAGGTTATGTTAATGAGAATTTTATTGACAGATATTTCCAAATAATAAAACAAAACGAACAACAGCAGCCAAAAGACAATGGTTACCTAATTTTAATTCTCAAGTTTAAATTCAAATCAGACTTGTTGCACAATTTGTTGGCGCCCCTTTAACACCTTCACTGCCATGAGGGTTGTATTTAACTCACTCTAGTTTTGACGCTGGGGCCGCATGAAGCATATATAAAACCTTACTTGTTGGCCGGGCGTGGTGGCTCACGCCTGTAATCCTAGCACTCTGGGAGGCCGAGGCGGGCAGATTGTTTGAGCTCAGGAGTTCGAGACCAGCCTGAGCAAGAGCGAGACCCCGTTTCTACTAAAATTAGAAAGAAATTAATCGGACAACTAAAAATATATAGAAAAAATTAGCTGGGCATCGTGGCGCATGCCTGTAGTCCCAGCTACTCGGGAGGCTGAGGCAGAAGGATTGCTTGAGCCCAGGAGTTTGAGGTTGCTGTGAGCTAGGCTGATGCCATGGCACTCTAGCCTGGGCAACAGAGCGAGACTCTGTCTCAAAAAAAAAAAAAAACCTACTTGTTGATATTCTTATTGCTGCAATTAATATTGACAATTTTATTCCAAAAACATGGATTAAATGAAGTCAATAAATTTCATTTTTCTATTTATGTTATCTTTAAATTACACTCAAGGTTTTCATTCTGTTTTCATTATAAAACACTGTGGCCCCAAGGAAAAGTTTCTGAGTTTTTCATGTGGCAGTCAATGTGTTAAACAGAAATTCACACCCTGTAGCCAGTCTGCTTGTGCTGAATAAGGTGTCTCCATATAATTGCCAAGGAAAAAACAGGTCTGGCCTGAAGCTGTCTTCCAAAATGTATTTTAACTTATTGAATCTCCAGGCTGGTTAAAGTTGTTTGGCCTTCAGTCTGCTGGTTTATATCACTGCCCCAAGCAGGGTATTATCACTCAGAAATACATGGCTTTACTTTTATTGGAAAGATATTTATAGGTGCTGCTTATACTCTATGTGAATATGTTTAATGTAGAGAGAGTATATAACCAGGCTAGGTATAAAGTCAGATTATTTCCACAAAGACTTGCCTTATTTCAATTTTGAACAGATAAGAATTAGCTCATGTGCTTGGAATCCTGAAATATTGATTAAAAAGGAACTTAGAGGATCCAGTGGGAAAAGCATGGGTGAAATACAGAAAATCTGGGACCACATTTGGCCTCAGTTCCATGATCTCGGACACATAAAACAGCTTCAATAGTTTCATACATAATGAAGAGAATAATTCTTACCTTGAAGGATTGCTATGAAGATATGTAAGGTACTAGCAACGTCAGGGAAAGATCCCCCTTTCCTTGGATTGTCCAGTTCAACTCCTCTCAAGCAGCGTCAAGAGATGACGCTCTAGAAATGTGGGGACCAGCCTGTCCTCAGATCATCCCCATCCTCCACATCCAGGGAATCTTCAAATTCCCTCGATTTTAGTTAGGCCCCCAAAATTTCATTTTTAGATTCTTGCAATAGTTTCCAGTTATACAATTATGGCCAAAGACAAAATCTAACCATGCTGGATATAAAGTCAGATTACCTGCACAGTACCTTTTATTAGTCTTACAAGATCCAAAAATTCAGGCTCCAAAATGGGATTTAGGCTCTCCTGTCTAGCCTCATCTCTCTTAGACCCTACGTCTTTAAGACCAAACTTCTGATGAAGTCCTGCATGCTGTTTCATATCATCATATCTTTTCAAAAAAAAAA
>NW_012149485.1:469025-482948 GCF_000956105.1 Propithecus coquereli
TTCATCGTGCCATTTTAGATGTTCCCTTAGATGGAAATACCCTCCCATCCTTGTCCACCCATCAGAATCCTACTGATTCAACCTCAAGGACCAGCCACCTGCCAGGGCATCTTCTGACCTCCCACTTACCTCCCTTCCCCCTCCATCACCTTTTTGCTTTGAAACACCTTATTCACATTTCTACTCTGGTGTGTGTGACACTTCAGTGGTATAAGTATTTGTTTATGGGTCTGACTTCTCCATAGGAAAGTGAATTACTGAAAAGCCAGAGACACGTCTTATTAATCTTTGTGTTCCCACCTATTATCACTGACCTTGTACTGGTCCTTGCTCCATACATATGTGACGAACGAATCCACACTTAGCTTGAAGCCCCACAGCAATGGGAATTCACAACATTACAAGGCAGCTACTTGATTTTGACTATGTCCCTCATGTCTAGATCATATTGGTAAATCTTCCATCTTTATTGCATATCTGCCTCCCTACCCCTTCTACCCACTGATCTACTTAGAAAGAATAGATATACAATCCCTCACCAAATCGACTGCCCTTTCATTACTAGAATGCAGCCAACATCACATAGCAACAAAGTTTTCTCTTCCTGGAGAATTCTTCCAATGATTCTTTGTGTGACATGATGTCCAGGTCCCTCACCACTGTATCTCCCCAGTGGAGATCTGTTGTGGGTTTCCAGCACCACATCTAGAACTAAACCCAAGATACTCAATGGGTTCTGACAGCATGGTGAGCCATTGTCCTAAACATGATATTGTGATGTTTGTCTTAGGGGACAAAATATAATATGCTTGCATTTATCACTATAATTTCCTATTATAACTGTAATAGTAACTAACACTAGTGGGTTCTTGCAACATACCAAATGCTACAGGATCAATGGTCTGAGACTGTTTCTTCTCTCTGTACTCTCTGGATCCAACTGTTTGACCATCCTCTTGTTCTCCCAGATAAACCAGAAGCCCTCTTGGTGAGGCAGTCCCTCAAGGTTATCAGCCAGTTGGGCCCAAACACAATAGTCGGTTTTTGTCTATCTCTGCTTAGAAGTGTTCTTCTGCCAACCTGTCAAGAATAAAAACACATGAACCCATGGTGTACACAGTCACATGACCACAGATTCCAGTGTCCAGTCAAGCATCAAGAAAGCTAGAGTGTCCAACCTCAAAAATCTCTGCTAAACGAATGCACTGTTCAAGGGTCGCTCATATCTGAAGGACTCTTATTCCCTAACTCCATTGCCACCCTTTTGGTCTTCAGGACGACTACGGTTTCAGATGTCCTAGGCTCTATCCAAAGTGTTAGTATTTTAAACCATCCAAATTATGCTTACAATCACTCACATATATTGAACACATTTTAGATACCAGGAAGTCTTTCCAGCAGTTCTATGAAGTAGATTCATTTTCAAGTTGAGAAAATTGAGGTTTAGGGAGATTAACTGACTTGGCCAAGATTATACACCTATTATTAATATTTATCAGGAGAGCTAGGATTTAAAGCTGGACACGATTCCAGTGCTCAAACTCCTAAATTCCACACTACATTGTCTTCTGAATCAGTTTACTCTCATACTAAAGGGATAGCTGGGGATCCTGTCAATAACGATGCAGCTGGAGGCCTGGACCAAGGAAAACCTACAGGAGCAACAGTGAGCACCTGTGGGTGGAACCCTTTATGCATGACATGAATGGGGACAAAGACAACTGCAATAGTATTATAGTTACTGCCTTGTGGGATTTCATCTAGGTGCCATGACAGCCCCCTCTGGCTCTTGTTAGACCTACGACCATACCCCAATTGTGCCCACGCCCGACCTTGCTCTCTGTGTCTCAACTGCCACATGTGTAGCCATTCTTTGTCCTGCTTTGTCCCCCCTTTTCCCCTCTTTTCCTGCACAGATCCAGAACCCACCTCCATGACACTCTCCATCTGGCCCAGGCAACCCATCCTTTATGTCCCAGTTCCACTAAGATCCCTGAGAAATATTGCCGCATGATGTGCAGGGATCTGGAAGCAGCCTGCCAGTGATGTGCCCAGGCAGGAGGCAGCGTGGACTTCTCCTGCGGTCAGAAACACGTGGATGCTTTAGAACTGGCTCTAGTCCAAGGATAAAACAAAAGAGCCATTTCACTCCATAGGAAAATCTCCCTGAACTCCATCCTCTCAGCAAAGGCCAGCTCGGCCCCAGAGTCCATCAAAACTTCAATTTTATAGTCTCCTCTATAGATGCCATTTTATGTGCTATTAAACAGAACAATGCAGCTCAGCAGTAAAATCATCTGCAATAACAGCCCATTAAAAGCTTTCCTTAATATGGAACTTTCTAATTAATGTAAATGGGGTGCAAAGCTTGGATAGCCAAGTTGATTCTAATGCTCAGAAAGTAGGTAAAATAGGAAAGGGTCTTATTTTTCATTAGCAATGTATTAAGGAATCTAATGAAATCTTTATGGCTTGGATATATTACAAAAAAAGTCACAATTGCTTTGTTTCCTGCCTCATTTCTCTACCACCTTTCTCTCTATATATTGCTATGTTACACATTAGATTTCAGAAAATAGAATTTTCTTCTCTACGAAAAAGAAGCATGGATTTTATGTCTGAATACTCTCAGGTTCTCAGAGTGTTGATGGTGGGAGGGAGCCCAGCAAAGATTAACGTCATTTCCCAGATGTCTAAGTTGGAAACTAAGCCCCGAAGAGCATTGGAGACTGTCTGGTCATTTGCTTCTTTCTCCCTTCTTCTCTCTATCTTTTCTTTCCTTCCCTCCTTCCTCCACTTTCCTTTCCTCCTTCTCTTCCTCCACTTCCTCCCTTCCCTTTGCTTTCCCTGAAAGATTTATGGAGCACCGTATCTTTCAGGTTATGCTACATGATACTGCAATAGCAAACCAACTCCCAAATCGCTAAAGTTTAAGCATCGAACACCAAAAGTTTATCTTTCACCCATACTGTATGTTGAAACATCCAAGTTTATTTCTCACCTGGGTCAGCAGGGGGCAGAGTCACTCACGGACCCAGGCTTATGGAGCTGCCACCATGCTGAACATGCCAATCTTCATGTCAGAGGAAAAAAATAAAGTGGAAAATTGGGCTTTGGCTCTTTAAGCATCTACCTGAATGTAACCAGTCTCTTCTGCTCAGATTTTGTTGCCAGCACAAGTCATCTGGCCGTGCCTAACCTCAAAGGGGTCATGGAAGTAGCATCCTATAGTGAATCTAAAAGGCTCCCCTATGAGCCAACTAAGGTAATAATTTGTGATAATGTCAAAATGAATTAGAAACACCTCCTGTTGTCAGGGAGCTCAGAGTCCAGTAGGAGAACCAGGACAAACTCAAGAAACAGCATGATAAGTGATGTGAGAGGCTGTATCAAGAGCCCTAAGACCAAGAGGGCTCATTCTCTTTTCCCTCTGCTGGCCTTCTCCTGCAGCTTCTTGTGTGACTACCACCCTCCTTCCCACTGGGGTTCAATGTCCAGGTGGGAAACCCACACTCCATCCCAGATTCCCAGGTAGCTGTCTTCAGTGATACAGATCCTTGGCCCAGAGACATGAGAAGGAGAACTGTGGAAGACCAACCAACCCAGGCAGGCTTGAGGCTAAGGGAAGACCCAGGTTCTTCAGTGTCTGAGGCAGCACAGTGGGTGTGTGCTAAACCTGATCTCTACATAGCTACAGGTCAGTGCCTGTTGCATCTCAGTGCCAGGGAGTCAGCCATCTTGGGGACAGTGCTGTATCACATGGAGGAGTGGCAAAGCGATTTAGAGCAGAGATCGAGACTCCACAGGGAGCTGGAGAGTGGGCTAGGGAAACAGAGACAGGATCCCAGGAGAGGGCAACACTGAAGTTCAAGAGTTTTCTTAATCAGCCTACACTAGCAGTCTGGCCCAAAACCTTTCTGGTGAAGTTGGGCTTAGTGGACCACCAGCCACATACATTCACCCTACAGGCCTTGGGCAGGATTGACTCTGGAACTCATGGGAGCAGGGGATTAAATCTTAGAGAGTGAAAAAGGCCTTGCTTTTGGTGGGCTTGCTATGGATGGTCAGACTTCATACCCTCTACATCCCTCTGCAACTGGCCTTTTAAAAGCCCAGACAATGCTCTGGCTGGCTTTGTAATCATGTTCCAATCAGCTTCACAGAATTGTGAAATTGATTATCCTGCTGATCTCACAGGGGCTTTGGAGCAAGGGGCACCTTAATTCTTTGTTGAGTTCTATGCACTGATTGAAGGAGATTTTAACTTTTCCATTCATCCCCAAGAGGAAGGGAGTTCAAATTACCTTGAAATTACAATTTAGGGGCATCAGGCCTTGACCAGTCTATTTCATTTTCCCAATCACCCAGCCAGGGCCAAGGCTGAGAAAGGAGGTACTGAGGATATTAACTCCTTTTCAGGAACACAGAGAAGAGGTGGCACGAGACACTGCTCCCGCCACCCCACACAGGCTCAGGCAGCTCTGGGAATGGTGAGAGTGAGAGGTGCCAGGAGGCATGCAGTGAGTGCCCCAATTTGGGTCTGGTGGTTCTAGGTCTCCCCACAAGATGGCGATTGGGGTGTCCTAGTTAATGGATTTATGCCAATACACTCTCACTAGGTTGTCTTTGTTTTCATCTTCTGTCATGAGTAAGCAGTTGAGATGTTTTTATTGCTGCAGGGAAATAAATAGAACTTTGTCATGGATTTCACCAGCCTAAGGGGTCAGGGAAATCTTTCACTAAAGGGGCCTGACCTGAGACTTGAACAATGACCAGGAGTTAGCCAGTTGGAGAAAATGGGAGTCCCTCACAGTCAGAAGTAACAGTGTATGCCAAGGCACAGAGGCATGTTACTAGAACAAGACTGAGGGAGGATGTCTTTTGTTCCAGAATGTTTATAGCAGCACAATTCACAATTGCAAAGGTGTGGAAACAACCCAAGTGCCCTTCAATACATGAGTGCATTAACAAAATGTGGTATGTGTATACCATGGAGTTCTACTCAGCCACAAAAAGCAATGGTGATTTAATATCTCTTGTATTATCCTGGATAGAGCTGGAGCCCATTCTAGTAAGTGAAGTATCACAAGAATGGAAAAGCAAATACCACATGTACTCACCATCAGATTGGTATTAACTGACCAACAGTTAAGTGCACATATAGTAGTAACATTCATCTGGTGTCGGGCAGATAGGAGGGGGGAGTAGGGGTTGGGTATATACACACCTAATGGCTGCAGTGCACACTGTCTGGGGAATGGACACGCTTGAAGCTCTGACTCGGGTGGGGCAAAGGCAATATATGTAACCCAAACATTTGTACCCCCGTAATATACTGAAATAAAAAAAATAAGTAAATTAAATTAAAAAAAAAGACTGAGGGAGGGAATGGTAGGACATGAGACTGGGGAAGCTGACACCCTAAAGAGATGAGTGTCTAAAAGCAGAGGCAAAGGTTTATGTGGTAATGAAATGTGGGATTCCCAGTGCAAAAAATGGAGCTGTGGGGGCACCATAGAGGCACTAAGTGGGGAATGCTCAGCTTAGAGACTTGCTCGAGCAAGTTAACTCAGTGTCACAGCTATCAACTTATATATGGAATTCAGAGGAAATCTAATTTTCCTCTAAATGAGGCTGGTAAGTATTGAGTGCTTACTAGATGTCAGAACTATTTTAAGAGTTTTGCATGAATTATCTTATTTAATCTTTGTTCGGCCTTATGAAGTGAATACCATTAGTATCTACATTCGGGTGAGGAAACGGAGCCTCGGGAAGTTAAACAATCTGCAGCAGGTCACAGAGCTGGTAGATGGTAGGACTGAGATTCCCATACGGGCAGTCGGAACCTAGAGCCCATGTCTTAACCACTGCACCGTGCTGCCTCCCATGATCTTAGGAAAACAGAGCTCGTTCCTTCCTTCGTTCATTCCACAGATATTCACTGAGATGCAGATACATCCCAGCCTTTGTGCCAAGTGTTGGGAATACAGGGTTGAACAAGATGAAAAGCTAAATCTTCATATAGAGTGCCCAGTCTAGTGGGGAGACAGAAAATAAGGGAACAAGTAACACAAAGAGAAAATGTCAGATTGCAAAAAAAAAGAGTAGAATCGGGCATCAGGAGAGAACAGACCAGAACTTGAAAAGATCTTTGAGGCCACACAGCGCAAATTCTGAATTTTACAAATGAAAGAATTGAAGCCAAGGAAAGAGGAATGGTCTGCTCAGAGTCATACAGGAAATTGGCATCAGGGCAGAGAAAAGAATCCAAGACTCCTAATATAACCAATAGATATTCATCTGGTGCCTACTCTATGCCTCCCACCGTCCCAGGCACCAGGAAGGCAATGCCGAACAAGACCACCACAGTCCCTTCCTTCACCCTGCGCTGCCTGGCTGTCTGAAGCTTTGCGACGCACACTTTATTCCATCAATTGTTGCTTCAACTAAAAGGTTTCTGCTGTGCTCAGCTCATGGCAGGAGAATCTGTACAAGAGCATTTTCTTTGCCCAAATCCCCCTGCCATTGGGAGGAATAAGGTTAGGGGGATCATGACTTCCTGTAACTTCCCAAAGAGGAAAAATCTTTATTATATAAAATAAGATGATTTCTACCCTTCCACACCATTCCCTTGAGGCAATCGGTGAATACAGAGTGGATTATCCTTTTTAAAAAAGGAAACAGAGAAAAGAGAAATAGCAAAAAAGCAAAAGCTCAGGATTGCTTTAGCTATTCAGGGTCTTTTGTGGTTCCATAGGAATTTTAGGATAGCTTTTTCAATTTCTGTGAAGAATGTTATTCATATTTTGGTAGAAATTACATTAAGTATATAGGTTGCTTTGTGTAGCATAGACATTTTAACAATATTAATTCTTCTAATCCATGAGCATGGGCTATCTTTCCATTTTGTGTATGTGTCCTCTTCAATTTCTTTTATCAGTGTTTTATATTAATAGTTTTCCTTGTAGAGATATTTCACTTCTTTAGTTTAACTTATTCCTATTTATTTTATTATTGTTTTGTAGTTATTGTAAATGGGATTGGCTTCTTGATTTCTTTTTCAGATTGATCGCTGTTAGCCTATAGAAACACCACTGATTTTGTATCCTGCAACTCTACTGGATTTGTTTATAAGTTCTAAGAGTTTTTTGGTGGAATCTTTAAGTTTTCCTAAATATAAGATCATGTCATCTGCAAACAAAGACATTGGCTAATACTTCAAAGGTTTCCCTTCTTGTGTATAAAGATTTTTCTTCCCTTCTCATCTGGACAGCCAAGGCCAGGGACATGTTACCTGGCTGACCCTTTAGCTTCCCATATGCCCTGCTGAGGTTCTACTGCCCTGCGACCCCACGGGGCAGGCTGCAGAGGCAGAAAATAAGGGATTGTCCTAGGTATGATTCCTGCTAACACTGCACAACAGGGCTGCAGGAGCGTCTATTCTAGTGGTCTTCTTTGGATATAGAATAATTCATAGGCTCTCTCCAGGAGCCTGGCCCCTTCCCTGCCACCTGTCCTTCCCTTAACATATACTAACTTATTTAATCTTCACAACCACTGTACAGGATAGGTACCATTACACAGATGAAGAAATTGAGGCACAGAAGTGTTAAGCAACTTTCCCAAGGGCACACAGCTAGTAAGCAGAGGACGTGGTATTTAAATTCAGGCAGTTGGCTCCAGGGTCTGGATCCTTAAGCAGTGAGATATACTACATCTGTTACTCCTCCTATCCCCCCCCCCACCTCTGCCACCAAGGTAATCAGTCCTGCTATGGCTAAGACCCCTGATGCTGCTTCTGTACCATTGATTATAATGATAGTATTTTTACTGCTGGTGCTGTACGGGTGCTGCTGCAGGATTTGGAATTCTGTCACTGCTGGTTCTGCCTATAGTGTTATTTTTGTGAATAATAGCACTGCTGCTACTGCTTCATGCTGGCTCCCTCTTTCTCTTCCTCCAGCCTTCGTCCGTCTCCTACGACACGACCAGTATTTATTGTCATGGTCCTAGACTCTGCCATGTCTTCCACAGGCTTTATTTACAGATGGGGAGCTGAGGCTGAGAGCTAGGAAATGTCCCCTCCACAGCCACCAAGCTGGCAAGTGGCAGCACAGAGTTTTAGGTCTAGGTCATTTGTTTCAAGTCCAGTGATACTTTCAAATGGACACAAAGAGCCTGCGGCTGAGTCTATTGGGTTTAGAACCTCGCTATGTCCATCGATTAACAGCATCAGAAACAGCACCTGGAAATGTGTAAGAAGCGCAGAATCTCGGGCCTTGATCCAGATCTACTGAATCAGAGTCTGATTTGGTCCCAGGTTAAAGCTCGCAAAACTCTGGTTTAAAAAACATGCATCCATCGTGGCATCGAATCCTTAGAGCCCCCTATGAAATTGACACAGCAGATGATTCTGTTCCCAGTTGGGTCATGGCAGGTGGCTCAGGACCAAGAGTGGGAACAGCAAGCTGGTCTGGCAACTCCTTTTCTGTGGGGGACAAGGCAGAAGTGTAAGAGGCAAGGGTCTAACAGGGGTTCTATGGAGCCAGCCAGACAGGCGTCAGAGGTGAACCTGGACAGGTAGCCTTCATACATAGACTTAAGGAATGACATTTGTTGATGTTATGAACAACTTTGTTGGGAGGGGGCTTGTACGTGCGTGCATACGTGTTTGTGTGTGTGTGTGTATGTGTGTGTGTGTGAGTTCAGAGAGGGGTGACAGACCAGTGTCTGCCAGAGGGACTACTGCTTGAGCATCCCCCTCCACCAACCAGAAACAAACTGCTTGTTGAAGGAACATTTGATTTGGGGATTCCTGGAGTTTGCACACATCCTGAGCCCAGGGGCCCACCTGGGCTCACAGACAGGTCTCCCTGGCTTTGCCCCCTTCTGCCTGCGATTCCACCCAGCGCCTGACCCCTGTCGCCATGAGTGTTCCAGGCCAAGGCTACACAAGCACAGGTGAAATGCAGGGCTTTGATGCGAAGCAAACGCAGTGGTACAAGTGGCCTTCATCCAAGTTATCAAAGGAAGGAGGTAATTGCAAAACGAACTAAGAGACAAGCAGCCAACAGCCTCGCTCTGTCTTTCTGTGTATCGTCTTTTGACACGAATCCAAACTATCACCAGTGTGCTCTTTCCTTAAAAAGGGAAATACGATAACGTCAGTCTCTGGCTTAATCCCACAGTTGGCATCCCACAGCTTCTGTCACGAAGCTCGGGCCCCTTATCGCACCTTTCAAGACCTTTTACTATCCGACCCCACGCGCCACTCTTGCTCATCTCCCCCTCCAGATTCCGTTGCACACAATTTCTCACCACTTTTCATCCTCCCCAGGCTTTTGTTACTGGGGGTCTTTTCTCAGGCTGTGCTTTCTGTCTGGAATTCTTCACCCCGGTCTGCCCTGGAACTTCTTACCCCATTTTATGTCTTGAGCGATATTAATGTCTGCCTAACACCAAAGTCCAGGCTCTAAACCACCGCACCTCCCAAATCTTCCCTTTCAGAAGGGACTGTCGAAAGGGTGAGGGTTCTCAGGGGTGAGGGTTGTGGTTAGGGTGTGAACTTCCCCCCAGAGAGGCTGCTGTTTGTGGGCAGGGGCACCTTGGCATTTCTGCTCCAGACAGGAAACTGGACTGTCTGGTGGGCGGGGACGGAGCAAGAGATCCATCTACATCCTGGAGCCACTGATCACTGTCGTGAAGTGCAACCAGCTGTGGCCCAGAGAGGGCACATTTTCCAGAGAAGTTCCCTTAGGGACAGTATTCCTTAACATGAGGCTCCTAACAGTGCGGGGAGGTCGGTCAGTGTGAGGAGATTCTTTCCCGATGACATTTCTGAGACGGTTTTGCACTGAATCAACTTGAAAATGTCTCTCCTTCCGCTGCTGGAACTTGCGGTTGCTATTTCTCCTCTGCAGGGTGGGAGTGTTTCCATCTTTCATCCGGAAATCTTGTATCTTTTCAGCCCTGTTCATCAAAGTTTTCTCGTCTAATTGGGAATGCAATTTTCCATCCACCGTGACAGTTTGCTGTTGGCAAAATTCAGCCTTTGGATCCTAGAATGACTTTAATTGTATAGCTTCCACATTTCTTCCCAAAGAATTTTGCTATCTTTATACCCTCCCATGCTGCATTAGTTGTTGTTTGTTTGTTTAATTCGGACTGCTTGTATTTTGACAGTAATGTTGAACCATAATGGCCTGAGCAGGCACCTCCTTCTTTGTTTCTGATTTTAATGGGGCTCTGCTGACTTTTTCACCACTAGAAGTGAAATTCACTGTTAATCACTGTCTGTGATTTTCCTCACAGCACCTATCATCCACTTCATTTTTATTTAAATAAATAAAAATCTATCTATCTATTTGGTTGGTTTACTGCCTATCTTTGTTTGTGCTGCTATAACAAAAGACCACAGACTGGGTAATATTTAAAGAAGAGATATTTATTTCTCACAGTTCTAGGAGGCCGGGAAGTCAAAGATCAAGGCACCGGTAGGTTTGGTGTCTGGCAGGGACTCATTCCTTCCTTCCAAGATGGAACCTCGAATGCTGAGTCCTCCCATGGCGGAAGGTGGAAGGGCAAAAAGGGGCCTTAGTTAGTTCCCATCAGCCTTTTATAAGACATTAATCCATTCGTGAGGGCAGAACCATCGTGACTTAATCACCTCCCAAAGGGACTCCCCCTCTTAAAACCACCCCATAGGGATTAAGTTTCAGCTTGAATTTTGGAGGGGACACATTCAACCCTTAGCGCCACTTGTGTCCCATTCTAAGATGTAGCTTCCACGAGGGCAGGGCCTTTATCTTGCCCTTCATTGTGTCCCCTGGCACGTGGTGGGCACTCAGTAAATGATGGTTGGATACAGGACATGATTTTCCCCTCCCGTTAAGAACGCCTTTTACCCAACCCCAGGTTATAAATACATTGCTTTTTCTTCAGAAATTGATGTTGAATTGTGCCAAATTAATTTTGGAGCCTTTTAGGGTGAACTTTGAGCTATGGATAAGATTAATTATATTGGCAGAATCTTAATTTTCTTAACAATCCTTGAATTTCTGGAATAGATTCTTCTTCGTCGTAGTATATTATTCTTTTAAAATTAACATGCTGCTCCATAGTTTTCTTTTTCTTTGGTTCCAATTCTGCTCTCTGTGTCAGACTCTGGTGTTACTAACTTCTTGTAGGAGCTTCCAGCTGTGAGATCAGTGCCCAAAAGGAGATTTACAAGCCCATTAGCCATGCGTGACACTGCTCATTCACTCTCACTCTAGCCAAACTGTGTAAGGCAGTGCTTTGCAATGAGAGCTGGACTTGGAATCAAACAGCTTGCATGTGAAATCTGACCTTTCGTTTCCTGGTTTTGGTATATCCACAGCTTTTTTCTCCTCCCTGCACATGGCATAACACCACACCACACAGAAGTGTGGTCTAGATCAAGTGAGGTCTATATCTTGCAAATGGCAAACCTCTATCCATAATTTCTACTATTGCTATTACAAATTAATGTTGGTATCAACAGGTTCATTTAAAGTCTGGAGTTGCTGCTGCTGGCCACTGTTAGCATCAAGGCTTTTAAAAGCATCAACATAGCAGACAGGTCATTTGGGGACATGACAATCAAAAAGGAATAGATTCTGTCCCCTCTGAGAGTTCCTATCAATGGCAGGATCCTGTCAATTCACAAATAAAATTCCAAATATTTAGAAACCCTAAGCTCCTGCATGAAAATAAGGATTAGAAATGAATATTTATGAACGGATAATTCTATAACTCTCTTCAAAATGCTTTCTTCAGTGACACAAGCCTGTCGCTCTTTGGACAGAAGCCAGAACCCAGCCTGACAGCATACCACTGGCTCTATGACCTTGATCAAGTCACTCACCCTCTCTGAGCCTGTCTTCTCACTGGTAAAATTGAAAGGGTAGTACTTAACTCATACTGCTATCGTCCAAGTTAAATAATACAATGTGTGCTGGAGAGCCTACCGTAATGCCAGGCACACAGTAGTTACTCAATAAAATGTGAATATCCTCTGTATGCTCTGATTTGGCTGAGATCTTTGTCATTTTTCTGCCCAGAATGTGGCAGAAGTCTCTGTGTTGTGTTATATTTCATGTAGACATTGTCTTAGTCCATTCAGGCTGCTGTTACAAAATGCCACAGACCGGGTAATTTATAAAGAACAGAAATTCATTTCTCACTGTTCTAGAGGCTGGGAAGTCCAAGATCAAGGTGCCAGCAGGTGTGGTGTCTGGTGAGGGCCTGTTCCTTGTAGATGGCACCTCCACACTGTGTCCACACATGGTGAGAGGGAAAAGGCATCTCTCTGGAGTCTCCTTTCTTAGAGTTCTAATCCCGCTCACGAGGGCTCTGACCTCCCACAGACTCCACCTTTTCATACCATCACTTTGGGGATTAGTTTCAACATATGAATTGTATGTGTGGGGGGAGCAGACACAAACATCCAAACCATAGCAGACATCCTCTAAATTGAATTAAGGACCCTTTATCAGAATTGAGCAAATCCTGACTTCTTTTTGACTTAATCACCCTCCAGCACAGAACGCCTATTTTCTGATCAACTCCTATGCTGATCTGTCTTTGTCTCTCTTTGATTGGAAACGTAGCCAAAGTCTGATAGTTCTTCTCATCTTTGAAGGTGGGACCCTCTCTTCAATCATTATATCTTAGATTCTCAGAGAATCAAAGGACGTTTGGAGTCTCCTGGTGCAGCATGTCTCAACCATCTCCGCCTGCCCCAAATAGCCAGAAGACTAGCTATATAAAAATCTCAGGAGCAAGGAAGACTTGCTAAAAATGTTGATGCCCTGACCACATTCTAGACCAAATCCCATGGAGACTTACTTCTAGATCACCTCCCATTGGATCCCTCTAAGTTGATCCCTGTCTTGCTCCCTGGTTTACATACATGGGGTAGGAAAACTAAAGCCTAGAAGCCCACCTGGACATAATTGGCAGTGCTCATCTTGATGAAAGGACTGACTCTGGAATTACTAGCTGATAGCTGAAGTGCCTAACATTACTTCCCTTGAGCCAGGGACTGGGCTGAAAAATATGATATAATGGTGAGATTTCAGCCACTAGACTTGACCATTTGGGGCTCGAGGTCAGCGCTGGGCACTGAACCTGAAGCTTATTCAGTCATTCAACAAATATTTATTGAGGGTCTATGCTTTGTCCTAGATTCTAAGGATATTGCAGTAACCGCAGCCAGCATGACCCTTGCTTGCATGTTGTTAGAGTCTAGTTGGAGTGGTAGGTATTAATCAAAGAACCAAACAAATGAATGTGAAATTGCATGTGTAATATAGACTGTGAAAATTCACAGGTAGCTTGAGGGAAGGATTTGAAGGAGAGTTTTGATTGCTTTTCCTCTTTTTCTTACTCTGTAAGTGATGCTTTGGCTACAGATGTCAAGATGAGAGTGGAAAGATGGTAGAAGCAGCAATGTGAGACCTAAGACTGAGTCGTCAGTGCTTAGACCCTGAGTCATATAGAAAATGTTGACAAATGGTTTTGATGCCCTGATTCCTGCACCAATCAGTGGTAGACCCTGGCCTCTTGGTCAGCCCAGCCTCACCTCTGGCTGTAACCCCTGCCCTGCAGGGCTGCTGCTTTGCATCACTCCATAAGGCACCTGCCCATGGGTACGACGTGAATAATGCTCCCAAGAGTTGTTCAGAACGGTGCTTTTAAGAGCTATCATGGCACACTGGACTTGGGCAGAAAAGGCTTGCCTGAGGAAATAACAATAAAGCCTAGAACTGAAGGAAGAGAAGGGGTTGACCAAACCAAGAGAGGGTGCAAGAGCATACTGTGTGAGGGAACAGCATGGCCAGGAGCCCCATGGTGGGAGATGCAGGGCCAGTACCAGGCACATGAAGAAGGTGAGCGTGGCCC
>NW_012149485.1:483593-520671 GCF_000956105.1 Propithecus coquereli
TGCTCAACATCTCTAATCATCAGGGAAATGCAAATTAAAACCACAATGAGATATCACTTATCTCCAGTGAGACTGGTCTTTATCAAAAAGTTCCAAAACAATAAATGTTGGCGTGGATGTGGAGAGATAGGAACACTCATGCACTGTTGGTGGGACTTTAATGTTTTAACAGTAATAAAGACAGATCGCATTTATTGAGTGGTTACAAAGTCTAGGCATTGTGCTTACAGTGATGTGCAGGCTGTTCTAAGGGCTTTACAAGTGTTATATCTCAGTTATTCCTCCTTCTAACCTATGAGATAGGGACCTCATTATCCCCATTTAACAGATGAGGAAATCGGAAATCAAGACACAAAGAAACTAAGCACCCAAGACCCAAGGTCTTACAGTTAAAAAGTGGTGGAGCATGGGAGGCTGAGGCAGAAGGAGCACTTGAGGTCAGGAGTTTGAGACTAGCCCAAGCAAGATCAAGACCCCATCTCTACCAAAAATAGAAAAAATTAGCCAGGTGTAGTGGTGCGCACCTGTAGTCCCAGCTACTCAGAAGACTGAGGCTGAAGGATCACTTGAACCCAGGAGTTTGAGATTGCAATGAGCTAGGATGATGCCACTGCACTCTACCCTGGGTGACAGAGTGAGACTCTGTCTCAAAAAAAAAAAAAAAAAAGGTGACAGAGCTCACATTCTGAATCACTGCAGAAATCTGCGGTCTGCTTTTGAGAAGGGGCGAGTATGGGCTGGTATCACTCTTGAATATAGCAGGGAAAGATCCAACCCACCTCCTGATGAGAATACGCACCCCTCTGCCATGGACATGGCCAGGCAGTGGTATGCCTGAGTATACATGTGGCTCCAAGGGAAGACTTGACACCTGCCTCAGGTACTGGCCCCTGTATCTGGCTCTTATCTGGAGCTGGTGCCTGAGGATTTTGACAAGGCGGAGAAGCCCTTATCAGCCCACACAGCTGCTTCCTGGTCTGTTTCCCCCCGGGAGTTACACTGCAGTGAAATGAAGGTGTTGACATCCAGTTCCTCTTCCTGGACAAGCTGTGCTGCCTTGGGGATCACCAGATACCCACATGAATTAATGTGGGTTGGAGTCTGCACTTTGGATGAATCCATGGCTCATAGTGGGTGGGTTGCAGGACTTGGGATGGGGAACAATGGACCATGGACACAGGGAGAGGAGGGGGCATGGAGAAAGCTGCTGAGCTAGGGGTGCCAGCAACTTTTGGCTGTTTTACTGAGGGCAGAACAAGGAAAAGATTGAAGGTCCAGATGAGGTGATTATTTAGGTGAGATATTCTCATCAGGGAAATATACTTTTAAATAAACAAAATAGCTCAGATTGGCCTTACAGAAAATCCTGGGTGGTGGATGGGAAATGACTTGGTATCGTGGACATGCAATTGGAAAGTGCGGTACCCGGGTTCCTCTCTCTTTCTCTTCCCCACTGTCTCTGCTTCCTGCTTCCTTTGGTATGTCTGCCCCCTGCCCCTTTCTGCACACTGGCTTTTCTCTCTGCTTGGCCGTTGCTTCCCCCACCCCCCGCCTGCCACCTGCTTTGAAGGAAGTGTGTCTTCGGCCTGCAGTGGGGCTAACTCTGGCCCCCACCACCTCTGGGCCTTTAAACTTCAGCGCCTTTTTGTTTAGCAATGGGGTGCAAATTTGCAGGTGTGTCCATGGCACCATTAACTCTATAGACTCTAAAATGGCAATTGTAATAGTTCGGGGACTGGGAGAATTAAGTTTCAACACATAGGTTCAGGGTGGAGAAGGCATTAAAACTCCCCAAGGGCATCCAGATGTGGAGGTAGATAGTGCATCCCTTCTCTTAGGGTCCCGTTTGTTGTTGGAGTGTTCTCATAGTTCCTGAATTCTTTCTTCTTTGGAGACAAAATCTGGGCCCCTGGAGTGCTTGTCATTGAATGACAGAGCCAGATTCAGAGAAGACCAACCTTCTCCCCCACCCACACACACAGGTGAGGCAGCCCAAGGCAGTGTGGTGGAGCCACAGCATCACCCCACCTTAGCCTAATGATGAACCCAGTAAGACAGTGATAAGGTGAGAAGCTAGTATGAGCAGGTCTCCAGGGGAGTGTTTCTATATTTATATTCAGAGCACTTCAAAGAATATTTCAATTGCTATTATTTTAGCAAACGTCTTTCATGCAAAATTTGATGTTTTTCAATGAAGGAGCCTTTATCTGAATCAATGGGATGATTCTTTCCACCTCCCACAGGAAACACTCAGCACCTTTTAGTTACACACCTTCAACTTGCTAAGGAGCGCGTCTCTGAGTTGCCTTCTTCACATCTGGGGATTTGTAAGCTCTGAATCTTGATCGGAGGCTGGAGTTCTAGCTGTGAATCTCATAAAGAATTTATGTTTCTTTAAATATTGCTCCAGCAGTATGCCTTGTCTCTGAAGCTCTGCTCGGCCCTAGCCCTGATCCCTCTACTTGAAGAGCAATGGGACCTCAGGCTCCCTGGGAGGCTGAAACTAGAGGTTACTCCTGCCAAAGTTCTAGGAAGTCCCCCCTTCAGACAGCACAGCTTATTATCATCTTTGATGTCTTCAAATCAAGCTCCACACTCCTGAGGTTTGGGGATGGCCATACTGGGTGAGCAATGGTCATCTTACCTGTCCCCTCAGCACCCTGAATTTTGTGTTCGTTTTCCCTGCCCTGAGTGTAATCCATGTCCCCACCCCCATTCTCCCCATACTCCCTGAGCAGGGGCCCTGCAGGAGGCCTTATGTAGGGTGCTGAACCAGGCAGCTGGGCCAGAGGCAGGGTCCAGGGAGAGAGCTCTGCAGCATCCTCTGGGCCCTTAGAGTATAGAAGTAAGACCCATATACCATCCTGTTCCCCCAGGTGCCCAGGACCCAGAGCCTTGGTGGAGGAGTCCTGGGAGGTCCTGGGCCCCTGCATCTCTGCCCTGAGTTTGAGCAGTTCCCTTTCAGGACAAAGTCCCGTGCCCCCAGCCCATTCTCACCCCCAGGTCAGACTCTGTGGCTGGTTCTTATGACTTGTAGTGTTCCCAAGTCCACCAGACCAGACTCCTAAGTCTCACAAGGACTCACAGAGGTTTGTGCAGGCCCCGTAGACCTCTCTGACCCCACCTCCCACTCTTCCCTCCTGAAAAGCTCTTCTCTTATAGATATCCACTCAGCTGACCCCTCCGCTGTCACCTCCATGACATCCTCTCTCAAATCTCACTGGAGTCTGTTTGATGCTGCCCCAGCCCCATCTCCCCAGCTCTCTGCACTCCTTACCCTGCTCTGCTGGGTGTTTCCTTTCCTTTTGTTCACTAGAGCACTTATTATCTGCTAACATATCAAATGAATGACATATTTTTTATGCTTATTGTAATTTTCTCTTCTCCTCTTACCGTCCTGGCAACTATAAGGTAAACTCCAGGAAGGCAGGGCTCTTTATTGGTTTGTTCACTGGTGTATCTCAGGTGCCTAAAATATTGGCTAGTTTTTATTACTGCCCAATAGATATTTGTGGACTCCAGTGGAATGAGTCTGCAGTTTCCCTTAAAGACCCTCTCTCCTGTAGTAAATTCAAGTCTGACTGACCCACTTGGTATTTGACTCCGTGCTGAGCATTTCCAAGGCCTCTTATATGCATGGACACATTTCAACTTCATGAAAAACCTTTTTTCTTGACGTTGGAACTGAGTCTTATTGAAGCCACTGAGGTGCTAGGCATCCTAGCCTAAATCCAGCCCTACCCACCCAAGATCAAGGCCACACTGTTAATCTAGTACACATTGTCTTGCATAATTCCAAAGTTCTTCCTTTTGTTCTCCCTGAGTCTTTAGGATACAATTCACAACACTTCCTTTCTATTCTGAACGCTCTTCCCAAATAAGAGGTGGGGAAGGATCGTATCTATAAAGAAACACAAGAACCAAAAAAGTACACTGTATTATAAGGCAAAAAGAAAAAGGAAAAAAGGAAAAATCCCAAAGTCATTTTCCTTTCCAGTTTGTAGTTTGGCTTCTCCCTACAGTGGGTGCCTAATGAGGTGTGGCTCTAGAAGTCCAGGCAATCAGACTGCTTACTTCGCAGGTTTCTCTGCAATCCCCAGCTTAGGAGACCAAGTTTACAGCCTTTGAAATGAGCCCCACTCACATGTGCTGCGTAGTCACTGTAATCAGGGGAGGGGCTGAGAGCAGAAGCCAGCCTTGTCTGAGCCCAGCACCTGTTCTTGCAGCACTGTTCAGAGGCAGAATCACAGGGTGAGCGAGAGGGACCCAGCTCCTGTCTCCAGAGGTGTTCCGGATTCTTCCCGGGTGACCCCTGGCACTGCATTTCGGGGCATGGCTCACTCAGATGGGGCAGAAGAAGAACTGGACAATGAAGGTAGAGTTGTGGATGGCAAATTAGAACTTCTTGGGAGCCACAGATGCAGAAACAGACCCTGTTGGCCAGTGGGAAGCGGGGGGATGGGAAGGAAAGCAAAAGCCACAGTCTCTCAGGAGCTGTAGGAGAAAACCACGTAGCCCACAGTTAGCAAACTCTCAATCCTGGGGTAGACTGGGACTGGGGGCAGGGAGCAGTTGGATCAGGTAGCAGGTGTCTCTGCAGAGAGAACAAGCCTGGCCACTACTCTTATGCCAGTGGGCACCCAGGGGAGGGAAGAAAGGCCTGATCTGGGTGGTAGAGACCCAGGTTACCCTCAGGGGGGGGCCTCTGGACTTTTTACATCAGTTAGGTGTCCATGAGGAGAGGGAAGGCACTGAAGTTGTGATCCATAAGGCCCTGCTGCCCTAGGCTGGGGTGTGGCCAGGCTGAAAGACAGAGCCCCTCTGTCCAGATGTGAAAACTTTGGGAAGTGCCCCAGAGCAGGAGGGAGTGGTGCACGGGCAAATAACACATCTTCCTGGCAACCGCCTGCAGGTGAGGAGGGGCCTAACTCCTGGGCACTGCCCTCAAAGTGGGAGGGAATGTGTTGGAAGCAGTCGTCCAACACTGTGGCTTCAGTGCATCGGTGCCACACTTGGCACCAGTGGACACTTTCCAATAAGAACTGCCTTATTTAGTGCTCATTTATGCTCATTTTACAGATGAGAATCGAAGGCTCAGGGTTGTTACTGCTTACTCTAGACCATGCATTCCTCATCGGGGAATGCCATCATCCCCAAGAGGTGAAAGTTGATTCTTGGTGGTAGGAGTAGGGGCAGGGTGTGGGAAAAAACTGTTCCTTTCTTAGGCATACACATAATATGCATAAAGTACAGCTATACAGATATGCATAGGGTCCGTGTACAGCTATACAAATTACCTGTAGAATTAAAATTCCATGAGGGCACAACAGAGAATAAAAGGTCTAAATAAGAAAAAAGTTAAGAAACCCTGGTCCAGACCAGCATGTTCTAGCCACTAGCTACAACTGGCTATCGCGCACTTAAAATGTGACTAGTCTGAAGCAAAATGTGCAGGGAGTGTAAAATACACCCTGGATTTCGAACACTTAGAAGAAATAACACAATGTAAAATCTCTCCTTAATAATCTTGTGCTGATTACATGTTGGAATAATAACATTGTGGATATCTTGGGTTAAATAAAATATATTACTAAACTTAATTTTGCCTTTTACTTTTTACCATTTTCTGTGTGGATCCTAGAAAATATAAAATCACAAATGTGGCTCCCATTTTATTTCTAGTGGGCAGTGCTGCTCCAAGAAACATCTGCTAAGAGAAAGCACGAGGGGATTTGCACCCAAGTCTTCTGATCCCCTCTGCATGTTGCTGTGTTATCTCACAGCTGCCTCCTTTAGGAACCACTTACTGTGTGGCCTTTGGCAAGCCTCTTAACCTCTCTGAGCCTCAGTTTCCTCCTGCACCAGGATCCTCTGAGTACTTTGTAAATAGAGAAACTCCCTCCACCTGTGAGGCTCTATTCTGGACCTGCCATGAGCCTGGGATCACTGCAGGATAGGTGGGTGTGGGATACTCAGTGGACCCATTTCACCAGAAATGACAGTTCCATAAATTCAGTGTCACCTGCTATGTGTCTGCTTCTGGGGAAATACCACAGGGGCAAAGTTAAAAAAAGAGAGCTTCTAACCTGAGATGAGCAAGTTAGAGGGAAGGTTAGAATAAATGGTAATTTTAACCAAGGAGGGAGAAAAACAGAACCAAAAAAAAATAGGATTTTATAAAACCTTCACATAATAAATAGGGGCTAATAAAACATCTTACAAATGCTTCTTTGCTGGGTTGAATTGATGCTTGGATCTCCAATATGCCCACACTTTTATTCATTTCCTATGTCTAATTTAGTGGAGGAGAAAATCAATTCTATTTTAATTTCATGAGAGAAATGCTGCATGAAAGGAAAGCACAATAGAGTGAAACTCCAGCCTTCGGCCCCCCACTGACCCAGAATGTGTGATTACGTGATCAGTGGATTTCTCCTTAGAAAGGCCTCTCAATTTGCTCTGTCTTCTCCTCTGATGGGAGGCAAAAAGTTCCAAGCTTGTCAGGAAAACCCTCTGGGGTGCTTGGGAAATACAGACTGGCCTCAGGTTCCCTGATCTCCCCCAACTCTCCAAATTTACTTCCACCCCACTTCCTCTTAATTTTGGCCCCTATACACCCAAGCCTGTAGCCAGAATCTCTTCCCGCCCCTCCGAACTCCTGGCATGTCTTTTCACTTCATCTGATCCTCTAACAGACAGGCTCCCAGAGCAGAGTTTCTGGTCTTTCGGATCTTGGAAGCAAGACTAACCACTCTTAATGATGGCAAAAGGGCAGAGGTTAAGCAGGTGGATTCTAGATTCATGCTGCCTGGGTCTAAAAGCCTGGCTCTGTCTCTTACCATCTGTGAGAGCTCTGGAAAGTTATTCTCCCTAAGCCTTAGTTTCCTTACCTGCAAAATGGGAATAGTAATGGTGGTAGCCTCATAAACTTAAGAGGATTTTTTAAATTTCAAAATATTGGGGTCGAGGGTACCGATGTTTTTGTTTACATGTATCAATTGTGTTATGCTTGGGTCAGGGTTATAACTGTACCCATCACCCATATAGTATCCATTGTATCCATTAGGTAGGTTGAAATGAGTAATGCATGGAAAGCCCTTGGCAGGCAAGGAAGCTGACAAACAGTGAGTGGTCCTAAATGTTCACTCATATTGTTATTGTTATTGTAATAAATTGCTACACGGATGTGGGGAGCAGAGAGGTGAGCCTTTAGCTTCTGACCTTGTGGTTCCATGATTCCAGATTAGCCAATCAAGGGGTCTTAGCACACATTTTTTTTTCTGTTCTTCTTTTAAAAAGTATTTAATTTTAAAATAACTTTACACTTACAGAAAAATTGTAAAATGCATGCAGAGAATTCCTATAGACCCATAACCTGGCTTCCCCTCATGCTAGCATTTTACATAAATACAGTAGGATGATTAAAACCAGGAAATTAACATTGATGAATTCCTCAAACTATTAATACAATATGATGAGTATTATAATCTACTGACATTTGAATTTCATTTATCTTCCAATTAATGTCCTTTTTTCCAATCCGGGATCCTGTCCATGCTCCTCTGTTCCACTTAGTTATTGTTCCTTAGTCTTCTCGAGTCTAGGACACCACCTCAGTCTTTCTTTGTCTTTTATGACCTTGGCACTTTTGAAGAATACTGGTCAGTTGTTTTGTAAACTGTCCTTTAATTTATTTTTTTCTGATGTTTTCTCATGATTAGATTGAGATTATGCATTTTGGCGGAAATACTGCACAAGTGATACGCTAGTGGTGCTATTACCTTTGATCACATGGTTAAGAAGGCAGAACGTACTTGTTGAGCATATACTCTGTTTCCTTTTGTGAATACAAAAGAGTATAAAATGTTGCCCATGCTCTCAAGAAACTCTCAAGCCTAATGAACAAATGATGTTTTAGTTACTATTGCTGGTAACAAACCACTGAAAATTTAGTGGCATAAAACCACAACCTTGTTATGCTTATAGATGCTGTAGGTCAGGAATTCTAGAGGGCATATCAGGGATGGCTTGTTTCAGCCCCACCATGTCTGGGGTCTCAGCCAAGAGGACTCAAATGACCAGGGGTGCTGGCCAGACAGCTGAGAACTGGAGTCACCTGTAGGCTTCCCCACTCAGCAGCCTGGTGCCTAGACAACTGCACTTAGCTGGGGCCGTCGACCCGAGTGAACATGCACACATGGCCCTTTCATGAGTCCTGTGTGTGCTCGCACATGGCAGCCCCAGGAGATGCAGTCTTCTTACACAGCAGCTTGGATGCTGTGGATGTGGACTTCTCCATGGACAAGTCAGGAACTGCATTGCTTGTACAACCTAGTCTTATAAGTCACAAAACATCACTTCCTCCACGTTCTATTGGTCAAAGCAGTTGCAGGTCCTCTAGGACTTGAAGGGGGTGCATAAACTCCACCTTTTGATGAGAGGAGTGTCACAGGATCTGCAGCTATTTTTAAAAACCACCCAAAATGGGAAAAGTACCGAAAGGACTGTCTATTTATGCAGATTTGGAAACTCACACCCAAGAAAACAAGACCTTCATCAGCTTGGGCCTCATTAATTATTAAATACATAATTTTTGAGCACCAACTATGTGCCAGACAGGCGTGGACCCCGCCACTGGGGAAGCTAACCAAGCCCCTCCTGGGGGAGGCAGGTTCAGGCAGACCCACTGCAAAGCCTTGTGTTCTGACAGCCTCCCCCAAATCAATCCCTTGCCCTAGAAACTGTCCAAACAGGGGTGTACACAGAGAGGCTGAGGGCAAGGCAGAAGGGTGGGGTGGAGAATGCTGGGCTTTAGCATCAGAATGACCTCATTCCAAATCCCAGCTGTACAGCATTCAGGATTTGTTACATTTTCATTCTTAATCCTCATTTATTCAGTAAACCTTAATGACTCCTTCTCTATGCCAAGCTGGGTGCTTGGCAATTATTACAATAAATAAATAAAATCCAGGCTTTGCCCTTAATGAAGGATTTTTTTCCAGGCTGCTTCTGTTAGAATGGCTGTTGATATGGCTGCAAGGTTCTAGGGAGCAGGGTCATAGGATTATTTAAGTTCTCGAATCTCCATGCCCAAAGCCAACTGGAGAGGAATTGGTCATGCAGTTTAGCAACTTAACCAGGTTAAACTTAGCAGAACAAAAATCAGCTGAGTGTGAAGTTGGTAGGCAAGCAGCTTACATTCAGAAACCCAAGAAGTATTGCTATGCAGACTAAAAGCCACTGGGAATAGCGCTAGACAGACTCATTAAGCAAGAAGGTTTCTGTGAAAAATAACAAAATCACAGCACCCAGGACACCCCAGCATGAGATTAAAAGCTGAAAGGGGGTTTAAGCTTCACATTATTAAGCTGCATTATGATAGTTTAGCAAGAAAGAGCTTAGAGCCATCTGAGTTGATGGTGGCTCTGTTATGGGACTCTGGCCGCATTCTTTGAAATTTAGAGCAGTTGGAAAGAGTGAGACTCAGAATATCCTTCCCATGTGGGGCAGGGGAAGGAAGGCAAGGAAACCGGGAGATAACCCAGTGTTAAGGATGGGAGGGGCCTGAGGTGCTGGTGGAGGGAAAATCTACCTACCGACAGGAACACACACCAAAGTCTGTCTGGGAGCTGAGGGGAGGGCAGGGAAGAGAGTGGGATGCCTGGTAAGCACATAAATGTTAGTTCTTATAATTATCACCCACTGGCCAAACTTGCAGTTTGGGTTGCCGGATGGTGAACACTGAAGACCCTGGGCTGGCTGCACTCTGAGCTTGTCTCCCAGCATTTGATCCCAGAGCCTAACAGAGAAGAGGAAGAGGATATTCCTCTGAAGTCAGAGAAGAGGATATTGATGGGAAACAGCAAAAGCCATGTTGGGCAAAAAAGCTGACTTCCCCTTCTGCAACACCTCTCTGATCCGTGGCAACCAAAGGAGTCCACGCTAGACTAGGGCAGCTCCCTGCCGGGCTGCAGCAGGGCTGCCATGGCAGCAACCATGGGCATGGGTCCCCGTGCTGGCAGCGCTGGGGAGGGAGTGCAGCCCAGGCAGCCCTGGCACAGACAACCACACCCACAGGCTGGGCCTCCGACCCTGGAGCCCAGCGTTGGGAACCAGAGAAGCCTGGCAGGCACTGTCCAGAGACTTTGCCACCTCATTCATCTGTCATCAGAGCACTTCGGCTGGTGAGGTTACAAAATAGAGCCTTGGTCACTCAACTCTTGGTAAGTGATAGATCTGGGTTTCAACACAGGTTCTGCAAGACTAACAGCCAAGTGGTCTTCCCTCCCCCAGGCTGAGACCCACACTCCTTGCCTTCCTGAATGTCAGCAGCATCAGAAGCATGAAGCTAGTGAAGACTTACAGGTCTTCCCCAGTGGTTTCCAGCCTCAGGAGGCTCGTCCCCCTCCAGGTCTTGTGCCGTGTGTTGACTTAATCTTTCCCTACATTTCTAGGGACCTCATTTTTCTCCAGCCAGGACTCGACAGCTCTCAGAGTCACTCCATTCACCTTTTCTCCATCCTCTCTGCTTCTGGCTACACCAGGCCTTCTTTGTCATCTGTCATCTGGATGAGAGCCAGACCTTTCAAGGGTCCCCCATATTGTTCCAACAGTCAATTTAATCCTTCGTCCCCTTGCTTGAGGATGTGCTTCTCCAAATTCAACATGCAGGAGAGTCACCAGGAGAGCTTGTGAAACACAGAGTTCTGGGTCTCAGCCCCAGAAATTCTGATCAGTAGGTCTGGGATGGGCCCATGAATCTGTAGCCCTAACAAGTTCCAGGTGATACTTGATGCTTTTCTGTCTGCAGACTGCACTTTCAGTAATGCTGCTCGAAAACACAAGTATGACCATGTATCTCTCTTGATCACCCACCTTCCCCTTGAAATGACTCTATATTACCTTCAGGATAAAATCTAAGCACTTGAGTAGTCCCATAAAGGCTTCCATGCTCTGATCCCAGCAAGGATGCCATGTGCTGTTGCATAGTTTGTCCACTGCACAAAGAAACACAGCCAAGGGGATGAAATTGATTAAGCTCTTGGCTGTGTCTGGCAGGAGAAATATAACTAGGTATTAAGAAAGGCGCCATCAGCTCACTGAAATACAGAGGGATGAGACTGAGGGGAGCCACCTTTTTCTACTTTACACAAAAACACCCCTTAGACCATCAGTGGTTCTGCCCCATAGCATCTCTCCTGCTTTCTCTTTCCTTCACTCTACACTGTCTCCTATCACTTCCTCCACCCTTTTCCCACCTACCTCACCTGGTTAACCCCTTCATGCCCTGTGGGGAAGGCTTCTGGCCCCAGAGAATCAATCAGTTTTCTGTGTTATGTGCTGCCAAGAGGCACCTTCCCTTCTTAAGTGCAGGAATCTTACTTACCTTCCCCTCTCATTCCTGTGGCTCCTACCTGCTTCCCTCACTGGACTGTAGTTTCTGAAGACTCCCCTGTGCCTAGCACCTGTCTGAGCACGTAGTCAAGAACTCAGTGAATATTTGCTGTAGATTCTATTGTGCAGCCGCAAAAACTCTGACAGGTGCCAAACCCCAGCACACCATTTGTTGTTGTTTTGTAAATAATTTATTTTGAAACATTATAAATTTACAGAGAAGTTGCAAAAAAAAATACAGAGTTTTATAACCTTCACAAAATTTCCCTTAATGCTAACATCTTATATAACTATGGTATATTTATCAAAACTAGGAAGTCCCATCCAGTGAATTACTATTAACTAAACTTTAGACTTTTTTCAGATTTCCTCAGTTTTTCCACAGAAGCCCTTTTTTCTCTTCCAGGTTCCCATGTAGCATTTATTAAATAGTTGTCGTGTCTCCTTGTTCCCTGACCTGTAACCGTTTCTCGACCTTTCCTTGTCTTGCTATGACCTTGACACTATTTAAGAGTACGGTTCAGCACTCAGTCTGAATTTGCCTGACGTTTTCTCATTAGTGAACTGAGGTTATGAGGAAGAAAACCACGGAAGGAATGTGCCCTGCTTACCACGTCATATCAGTGGCCACATGATCTCAGCAAGACTCATCACGGGGATGCTAACCTTGATCGTGTGGTGAAGATGGTATTTTCCAAGTTTCTCCACTTTAAAGCTACTACATTTTTTCCCTTTCCAGCCTCCACTCATTCGAAGTGAGTCACTGGGTCTGGCCCCCACTCAAGGAGAGTGGAATTAGGGAAGCATATCAAAGAATTCCTGGACTTATGGTAAAACCACAAAAGTAACTCATGAATTTGGGGGAAGATACTTTGAGACTGCGCAAACGTTGTCTCACCTTAGTTTCCCCACCAGTGTTAGCATCCATCAGTGAGTGCATCCTGGCTGTGGCAACTGCCACTGTGGTGCTCCAGCAGTGACATTCTGGTTCCCTCCAGCAGGCTGTTTGAGGACTCCTCTCCTTGGCAAATGCCACATCTCACAATTCTTTCTCCTAATTCCCTCTTTTCCCCAAGTCCCAGTTCCACCATGCTCAGCTGTGGCTGCCTGTCTCAATCTCCTGGGAACCTTTAAAAATGTATCAGTGCCCAGGTGCTTGCACCCAGAGAGCGGGCAGTACCTGCTCCTGTGTGGAGCCCGGGCACTGGTATGTCTTAGCAGGTCCCCTCAGCACTGTATCCTCTGCCTGGTCTGAGGACCACCCGCCTAGCCCAACGCTCTCACAGCTTCTCTGGGAGGCTGTCCTCTCTTTCTCTGGCAGAACCAATGGCTTCCACAGCTGTGCTCCCAAAGGACTTGGCTCCCCGCAATATCCGCTGATGCCTGTGTTTGTCCACAAAGTCAGGAACTGTGTCTTCTCCATCTATGTCTCCGCTTCCCAAAGTCAGGGACCGTGTCTTCTCCACCGATGTGTCCCCTCCCCGGAGCCCGGCACAGAGTCTAGAACAAAGTGGGCTGTCGGTGAGCATTTGTGGATAGAGACAATGAGCAAATCTCAACAGAAGCAAAAGCAAAGCATCGCTGCTTGTGCACAAAAGCAGCAGGTGCTCACACTCATGCTGGCTCCACAGTCGTAGAAACGCCAGGAACAGCAGGATGAGTATCAGTCATAGCCACCCTTCTGTTGGCATTATAGTCCTGGCTTTCTAGGAAAAACACAAGGGCACCCTGGCCCAGAAGTCACTGGCACTCGCATTGCAGACATCTGTGGATCTGCGGTGTTCTCTGGAAGAAATGGGTTCATGTTGTATTTCTAAATTGTCTGGAAACCAAAGGGCCAACACTACACTTTCCAACCAGGGGAGGTTACCTTGAGCTGGTCTCTTTTTTACCAGTTGCCTCTGAGGCCACCAAGATGACAAAGACCGTGGCCTGCAGACACTTTTACTGTGGATTGAAAAAAGGGAGAAAGTATTTTAACTGGTTGTTTTGAGCTTAAAGAAAAAAAATGAATTTAACCTTTTATTTGATAAACCAACCATGTTGATCTATTTTACCTGTGGCCTTGTTAAAACTTCATTATGTTGAGACTTGCAGAGTATGAGCTGGAAGCCACTGGAGAAGGTCAGGCACAGATGGGACAGATAACGTAGGCGCTGACCCTCCCAAAGCATTTAGGATGAGGACACACATATAGTAGCAAGAGGGGAAGGTGCTAAGCTACAGGGGACGCTTCTGGAAAATCACGCTGTGGGTTGGCAGGCCTTGACTCGGTTTACACTACTGTCACTGACAGCTAATGCTGCTGCGAGTGTTCTCAGTATTTTTAAAATTCCACTTGGCTGTTGGCTTAATGCCAGCTTGCCTCTGATCATGATGCTCACGTGAACTTCCTGTTTTTAACCTGACATGTGTATCAGTATGTAATACGAATACTTAGTCAGTTTGATAAAATCATAGTGAGTTTTCTCAAGTTGGGGCCATTTCTTTGGGAGTGATCTCTTTGAATAAACTTCTGGTCCTCCGGAACCACCCTGTGTGTGTGTCCCCTACCACACATGGCACTGACATTCACGCACCAGCCAGGAGATGGGGCTATATGGTCAAGTAAAGGCAGCAGAGGCAGCAGAGAACACTTAATGTCCCGGGGGAGGTGTCACCACCTGTCCTTCCAGCATGCTGCCCAGGTGGCACTCCTAGCCGCTGCCCTTCCCCCAGCTCACACTTTCACTGTGTCACCTTTCTTTGCCTCAGTTTCCTCAGCTGAGGAATGGGAATAACCAGGAAAAAAATCCATACTATTTTTTGAAGATTAAACGAGATACTTTTTTTTTACAAGAGGCCCCACTCTCAGGGCCTGGCATGTAGTGAGTGTTCCAAAAAGGTGGTTTTTGTCATGATTGCATCTCTCAGCCACTTGTTTCTGAGTTCTGTCCATTCTGTCATCCCCACTTTATCTCATCTCTTCCCTCAGCCCCCAGGTACCACCTCATCCTCTAAACCTGAATCTTGTCCTCTGTTCTGTCTGCATGTGAAACGGATGCACTTTCACCCCATACCTCGCCCAGTGCCCAGAGCACAGCACAGCTCAACCCAAGCACGTTCGGGAGACAAACAAGCCCTTTCTGATGGGATTCTTTGAGGGAAATTCTTTACTTCTGTTCTCCCTGCTCTCTTGCCCTCTCCCTGCAGCCCAGGTCAAGATCCATCTGTTCTTCTCAAGATGTCCCCTGGTCCACTGCAGCAGGAGCCTTGGTGTAGAAGCTAGAGCCACCTGTGGACTCGCTGGAGCCTCCCTCCTGCACAAAGGGCTTGTCTCCCAGGAGTAAAGAAGCTGCATGTGACCCCGCAACATAAATTAAAGCCAAAACTAAAATTGGAATTAGCATTTTACCTTTGAGGAACTGGAGGCTCAGAGAGGTTAAGCAAATTACTCAAGCCACACAACTAATCTGATCATTCATTTATACGTGTAAGGAGATGAAATGCTGAACAAACACCAGATGAGATCCTTTCCTTCTTGGAGCTTAAAGTCTAATATAGGAGTCAGCAAACTTCTTCTATAAAGGGCCAGAGAGTAAGTGTTTTAGGCTGTGTGGGCCGTAGGGTGTCTGTTGCAACTACTTTCACACACTTTGTACGTGAAAGCAGCCATAGACGGTACATAAATGAATGGTGTGGCTGTGTTCCAGTAAAATTTTGTTTACAAAAACAGATAATGGGTGGACTTTGGCTTATAAGCTGTATTTGGTTCAACCTCGGGGCTGGTGGAAAAGGGACTCATTGTTGAAATACTTGTATGGTTACATGTAAAGTCAGTGGCTCAAAGGAGAGTTATGTGACTCTGGGAACATAAAACAGGAGAATCTGGGAGTCAGAGAAAGTGCCCATAAGAAGGGTCATATTAAGTAAGATCTAAGCATGAGAAGTTATGAATTAGTCAAAGGTGGGACATGGAAAGGAAGAGGTGTTACAAGCTGGCAGAACAGCTGGTGCAAAGGCCCTGTGGCAAAATGGGCCATGGCTCTTTTCTGGTACGGAAATAAGCCTTGTGGTTCAAGATGAAGGGCAGGAGAGGGCAGCCTATGCAGAGAGCTCATTAAGACCTCAGGTTAAGAATGCGATCTTCACCCTAAGAGCTGTGAGAGACCATTGTTCCTATGGCATGATTGGAGTTTTATTATGAAGTGCTCGCTCTGGTTTCTGGCTCCGGATCCCACTCTCAGCAACCAGACGGGGAGGGGGACACACTTGAGACCTTTATTGCAGCCAGAGCTCATCCCTGGAGCCCGGGGTTGATGTGCAGCTCAGCACCCTTCCTTCCACTAACCCTTTATTTTATGTTCACTATTCTAACAAATCTTCCCTTCTCTCCACTTACAAACGAAGATTCATATTTCATTACATGTTTACGACCATGGCGCCATCCCATTCCATTTTTCTCACCTTTCTTCTTTCCCTCCCCAGCCCTGATCCCCCACTAACTTCGTAAAACTTGCAAGTTAAATTTTTCAAAGACTGTTTCTGACAAAGCAGTGGGAATTAGATTTGGTGAAGCCCTTCATAAAAAATTGAAGACATGCTATATTAACATGCATTGATTTATTCATAGTGTTTCATTACAAGTAAGTGAGGACCCTGTAATACCAGGGAAGGTTAGGAGAGCAGGGGAGCGCACTATATTATATTGACAGCTCGGTGGAAATTAAGTTGCTTTTGGATTGAATTTGGAGCACGGGAAAAGAATTGGCTAGTAAATAAGGCATGAGTTTTACCTCCCAGTGTCTGTATATCAGTGTAGTTGCCACCAGCCCAGGCAGGGGAACAGGGACAGAATTTTGAAAGAATGCAAGGGCACGTCCTTTCCACTGGGAGGCTGGGGGTACTTGCCGCCAGCAGAACCCTCTGATCAGCCCCCCTCTTCTGCCAGCAGGGAAAAGCAGAATCCAACCTCACACTGAAAGCTCCACTTGCCCACTGGACTTCGCTTTGTTTAAGCCTTTTCCCACCCCAGGCCTTCGCCCAGGCAGTTCCCTCTGCTCTGAACCTAGACCATTCTTTCCTCTGCTCTGACTCCACATCATCCTTCGGGTTTGAGTTTTGCTCTCTCCTGAGACTCTGACCTGAGCACTTTGTCTTAGTCTGACAGTTCTCAGAAGCAGACCCTGAGACAGGGTTCAAATATGAGCAGATTGCTGAAAAGTTAAAGAAACACCAGTGAAGGAGTAGAGAGTGGTAAAGAAAAAGAAAAGTCGCTAATGATCAGGGTGTTTTCAAGCCATCTACCTTTGGAAACAAGTGGAGCTGAACCCCTCGGGGAAACTGGGGTGCTGCAGGGGTGTCAGTAGGGCCTGGGGAATTCATATACCGGCTCCCATCAGTTGCTGGGGGTATCAAGGACCCAACACTCCCAGCGAGCACCCATGGAGAGAGTCCCCAAGTGCAGAGAGGCAGATGCTTGCAGTACTTGCCTCTGAGAAGGGCTGGGGTGACAGAGGTGACTAGAGGGGATGCTGTGGACAGGTCCACCAGAGCAACCTAGCGCTGGCGGCCACCTGCATGATGGACGCACATGCTTGTGCTCTGATCACGAAAAGCCCAAAGCCTTCAGCTCCCTGCGTTTCTCCTCCTGGGCTCACTCTGCTCTGGGCAAATTCTGGCCTCTCTCTTTGAAGATGTGGCATCAACTGTTATACCACTACTGCTTGATACAGAAGAAAGAAATCACCTCTTTCTCCAAAACATTTGCTGCCCCTGCCAGAAAAAGAAAATCACTTAGTTTTGAAATAAAGTCGGTGTGGTCCCTTTTCTGCCTGGGTTTGGCCATCCTGTAAGTATGGGACATTCTTGACTGAAGATGAAGTGACATCAGCTGTCTATATCTGGCTTACCTCCCTCAGAAAGGAAGCCACCTGAGGACAGAGCCTGGCTTGTATTCATTTGGGAGCCCCCAGTGGCACACAGCTCAAGGCCTAGAATACAGGAATACGCAAGGAGTGGTGTGCACCAAATAAGTGGATGAATGAATGGATTCTTCAACCAGTGAGCTGTGTCTCCAGGCCAGACAGTGGGGTGTAGAATAAAGAGCACAGGCTCTGGAGTCAGGCAGACCTGGGTCCAGCGTCAGCAATAGATTATCAAATCAGCGCGAGAATGCATGATTTGCAACTATACCTGCCAACATGTATGAATCTTGCAGACATCATGCTGAGAGGAAGAAGCCAGACACAAAAGAGCAGCTACCACAGGATTTCATTTATATAAAATTCAGAAACAGCCAAAATTAGTCTACACTGTCAGAAGTCAGACAGAGGTGATCCTTGCTGGTGGTAGGCTGGTACGATTGGAAGGACATGGGAGGGGAAAGTCTTGGACCTGGTGATAGTCGGGTTCTGGATTATATGACTGTGTCCAATTTGCGAAAATTCATCAACCTGTATATTTCTCTGTATGTATACTATACTTTAATAAAACAGTTCTGATGGAAAAAAACTAGATAAGACAAACGAAAACGCCTATGTTTGCCACTTAACAACTGCGTAGTTTAGAGATGTGACACTCACAGTGTGATTCATGCAGCCAATGCCAGGCTACCCACTGTGGGTTGTTTTCACCGCAGGGTGAGTGCGGAAATGATTGAGAGTGAGCACTTCCAAACTTTCGTAGTACGTTGACATTGCCGTGATGCCCAGGCGTGCGATCAGTGAACAGTGGATGGAAATCGTTCCACAGTGTGTAGACCAGTTTGGTTATGGACAGACACACATGATAAGTCATGTGGGGCTTGATCTTTGAATTATTATCAGTCTGCAGTGGACTGGAAAACACCATAAATAAAGCTTGCCATAGATAGTTTGAAAAGTGCTGATTTAATGCAAAATGCTTCCGGATGAGCCTCAGTTTTCCCATCAAAAAATGAGAGTAACTATCTCGATGCCCCCAAGGTTTTGAGGACGACAACCAAGATAATGCACGAGAAAGTATCTGTCAGCAAATGCTACTCAAGTGGAATATGGGACCCGTGATCTGCATTTTTAACAAGCCTTCTAAATAATTCTTACCGGGATGCCACATGGGGACTGCCCGGCAGCTGCACTGTCCAATACAGTGGCCGGCCACACGGGGCTACTGCACTTTCGAAATGTGACTAGTCCAAATTGAGATGTGCTGTAAGGGTAAAAGACATACCAGATTTCTAAGACTTAATATGAATAACAGACTATAAATTACCACATTGAATTTTTTCATGTTGATTACAGATTGAAATGATAATATTTTGGATATATTGGACTCAGGATAGATTATGAAAATTAATTTCACTTTCTTTTTTACTTCTTTTGCTGTGACTACCAGAAAATGTAAAATTGATGCATGTGGCTCACATCCTGTTTTTATTGGACGGCAGTGCTCCAGTATGTTGGCAGTGGAGTATTTGGAGACTGGGATAGTCTGTAAAGTGGGTGGTAACAGGGAGCTTCGCAGAACTTGCTGTCCAGACTCACATGCCCTCCCCTGGTGCTCCTCCAATTGAGATCCATGCAGCTTCCTCAGTGGGGTATTTACTTGTTTCTTTGCTGGCTTGTCCTACAGATCAACTACAAGGCTGTTGGCTCACTGGACCCGAGCGCCGACCTCTCCAGCCAGAGGGGAAAAGTGTTCAAGCTCCGGAATGAAACTCACCACCTCTTTGTGGGTCTGTATCCAGGGACCACCTACTCCTTCACCATCAAGGCCAGCACAGCAAAGGGCTTTGGGCCCCCTGTCACCACTCGGATTGCCACCAAAATTTCAGGTATCTCTTTTAGGAAGGGAAAAGGAAGAAAGGTTGTTTCACTCTCCCCAACCCTTTCTAACTTTCCTTGAAGAGTCAGAGCCAACTGTCACCCATGTGGTATTGGAGTGATTAGGACGATGCAGTCCCTAGTGGGTTACTCTTGTAATCTCATGAAGAAAACCTAAATGATGAATGTCCTAAAGTGTAAAAACCATATTAACTAGGTGGCAAGCCACCAAATAATTTGCCCACAGGATTGCATCAAATAGTGTGTGTGTGTGTGTGTGTGTGTGTGCGTATCTGTGTGTATATTGCATGCAAATTGGTTTTTAAATTTATTTTCAAGAATATTCTCTTTGGCAATGCAAGACATAGCACAGAGTCTTCTGAAACGTCTGATGAATGAGTGGATGAATGAATGAATGAATGAGCGTCCAAGCTTGCAGACTGCCATCATCACTCGGGCCCCCTCCACCATGAGACAGCATCAAAGCAGAATTATCTCAGAACCCTTTTACAACTTTCATTTTTCAGAATATCTATGCAATTCTGGTTTGCATACATACATATTTTGCACATGGTGTTGCAAAAAAAACTATGTTTTTTTGTAGCTTAATGTTTTCACTTATCCTTATCCCATAAGCGTTTCCCATGTTGCTACATTGCTTTCATTATAATGTTCTGTCAAGTGGATGGACATAATTTAATTAAACATTCCTCTGTGGTTGGATATATTTGGTGCTTCCATGTTTTTGTAAAGTAACGCTTCAATAAATATGTTACAAAATAAAGTTTAATTCGTTGGTTCAGATTATAACTTTGGGATTAAATTCAGAAATTGGAAAAATGAATTAAAAGGGATGTGGATTGTAATAGCTCTTAATACAAATGGCTAAATTACCTTCCCAAAGGATTAGATTTATTTTGTACTCCTATCTGTTGGGTATGGGGAGAGGAGGTCTCATAAAAAAAGAAGATAGAGGTGAACTAGTTTATCTTAGCTTTAATTTGCATTTTAAATGTGCTTAAGAAGGTTGACTCTGCTTTCATTCCTTTGTTAGTACTTATAACCCCGGCATGAATCTGTTTATTCGGTGTGGAACTTTTTGAATCATGTGGTTTACTGGCTACATCATTGCTTCCCTGCCCTGGACTCCTGCCCCTTGAAAGAACCTACTACGGGCTGCGGGAGAGTCAGGGCCTCCTTTACTGAAAGCCTGGGAGGCTTCTCATCTAAACCCTTTGCAAACTTCCTGCTTCTAGTCACCCTGTGTCTTTAAGGACGGCACAAGGGGAGGTGGTGAGTGGGGTTTGGGACCTGTGCTCAGCTCACCTGTGCTCTCTGTTCCTTGCCCAGCTCCATCGATGCCTGAGTACGACACAGAAACCCCACTGAATGAGACAGACACGACCATCACAGTGATGCTGAAGCCTGCACAGTCTCGGGGAGCCCCTGTCAGGTGAGGAGGGTTCTTCATCCAGAGTTTGCGGTTTCCCTTTTCTGCGCCATCCACACCTCCAGTTGAATCATGTGACTGACCATGCCCGTGGGCAAGACTGGCCAGGAACAAGGCTTCCAGGAAGCAAGATCAGCAGTCTTAAGGCCAGTTTAAAGACTCTGGCCTCTGAGCCAGGATTCTGTTACCAAACGGTGGTGTGTTCAAAAGGAACATGCTGATGGGGACGTGAGATGGTCTGGGAGAGAACTTTCTGGAACTCACATGACAAATGTAGTTAGTAGGGTTGGGGACCCAGAACATAGTCTCCTGGCAGGATTTTCTTCCCATGTGTGACTGCCAGTAACAGACAGATGGACAGACTAGCTGAATTCTGAAAACAACCTGCTCAGAGATCGCAACTGGAATAAGACTTGGGGGCTGGTCCAGTTTAGGGATGTAGAGTGCAAGAATCTCACAAAGGCATTTGCCATCAAGGTTACACTGCTGTGCACACCTGAACAAGGGGTTGTTGGAGTTCAGGAACATACTGGTACCCAAGGTGGCAGAAGCATCTCCACAGCTGAGCTGCGCAGTACAAGCCCCTGGTATCAGGAATTAGGCCAGCTCTTTTAAACAAGCTACACTTTGCACAAGGGCAGCAACGTTGACTGTTCAGAACTCCAGGAAGCAGGACTATGGTTCCTTGAAATGAAGCAGAGCATTGGGTGGAACAGCTTTCAAACTGGCTCGGTTCAGTTCAACAAGCAGGCACTCAGTACCTTCTGTACCAGGAATGAGGCAGGGCACAGGGGATAATAAATGATGCATTCATTCAACAAACATTTTCATTAAGCATCCACCCTGTCTCAGGCACTAAGCACTTGGAATGTGTAGTGAACTAGCCACGAGCAATAAAATCCTAAAGAAAGTCAAACTGCAAAACAGACACAGGGACTCTCAAATCAAGTAGGTCTACATGATGCAGCCTCTCGCAGCCGTGCATGTTCATTACTTGGTCCCGTTTACCCAAAATACATGGGTCTTCAATTTAAAAGAGGCTGTGACCTTCCATTTCATGAGCGAGCACTTACTGTCTGTCTGTCCCTGTGCACAATGCTACTTGTATCCTCTGAACATTGCAATAACAGTCTTCGCATTGTGCACACATAGAAGTGGAGACGAGCAGAAGCTAAGTGAGTTGACCCAGGCCACAAAGCAAATAAGTGGTACAGGCTAAATTTAAGCTTAGTTCAAATGACCCTAAGCTGACATTCATTTCACTATACCACATTACCTTCCTAGGAGAAAGGTGTGCATGATAGATTTTGGTGACATTTCCATCCAAAAAAAATTAAAAGAAATGTCACTGCTCAAAGGGGAAATGGTTGGTGTCTGGAAATGTGTGGCTGCTTTTCTTCCCAAGGCTCTGCATCACTGAGGGCGGGTGTATACTCAGCTCCTGGAATTATTTTCAGGCTGTTGCTTGGGCATTTCGTCAAGAAGGGGACGAGACTAACCAATGCCACCCTGCAAGATTTTCAAGACAACTGCAATGACAGAAGTGGAAATATCACAACAGACTTCAGTTATTTCGACCTTTATTCACCTTGAACTCTGGGTACTAGGGTGTGCACGGGGGAGGCAGTTGACAATTAGGCTACTCAACAAATATTTATTGAGCACTCGCTATGTCCGAGGAAGGGAGCTAAGCAATAGGGTTATAGCAGGAAACAAGACCGACACATCCCTGCCTCTCGAGGCTCCGTATCCAGTAGGCGTGAGGGTGGATGGGGCATTCGGCAAACACGCAGAGGAAATCATGAAATCAGCAAAACAAGTGAGATGATAGGAAGGCACTGGGGGCATGCCTGTACTGATTAAGAGGGGCAGTAGACTGGCTGGAAGATGAGCTCCACCCAGGAAAGTGGAACTGTGTGGAGGCCTGCAGATTTGGGAGGTGGAAGCATGTGAGAAACAACAAGAACACACTACGGCCCCAGGACACAAAGGGCTCGCTAAATGCACTGGATCAAGGATGCTTTGAATCACATTTTACAGTTGATAGTTTCCTGAATTAGAATTTACAGTACTTCCATGGTATTGTCTGACCCTCTCTTACTTGGTGAACAGGTAACAGTTCCCGATTGGGAAATACCATCACCATTTCAGAGGAGGAAACTGAAATCTAAGATGTTGACTGTTTGGCTCATTATAGGTAAAGCTATAGACTAGTCTCATGACTCTGAGCTCCAGGAAGTTTTGAGTTCCCCTGTCTGACACATCAAGTGATGACCAGGTGGCCCTTTTATGGGATGCTACAGAGTGAACATCCAACAACGAAGGGGTGAGGGGTGGGAGGGTGACTTCTCAGGGGTCCTCCACCTCTGCCTGTGTGGGCGCAGCCCGTAACGTGTGAGCTGCAGCGGCCTGTTTTCAAACAGACTCACACCTGAACCTCCTTCTGCCAGCAACGCCCTGACCCTGGCTGAGCCTGACTCCAGGCCTTGCTCTGCCGCTTGCTGCTCCTTCGAAGCCCCGTGGGTCTAGCGCTACGTGGTAGAACAGAGTGTGCAGGAGGTGAGGAGGGGAGGACTGCTGCCATGTGGGGCTCCCGCACCCTCATCCGTCCAGCCAAACCACCTCAGCAGCTTGGCCTATTTTTCTAATACTCCACAATGGAGATTTATTGCTTTTGCATTGCTTTCCTCGGGCCTTCAAAGATTTATTGATTTTTAAGTGACAGAATCCCAGAATTGTTTAAAAGATCAATCAAATAGTGACTAGAATCTAATATTCAGCTCCGACTGGAACACACCGAGCCTTCTTCCCCCACGCCCCACCTGTCATGCTGATGTATCTCTAGTAACCTTCATAGGAGAGTAACTTGGCCATGAATTAATCAACCATCATGCAGTCCCTGAAGTGAGGCTGGGGGCAGAGCCCCAGCTTCTGTGGCAGACCCTCCCCTGACCACCCGCAGGCTTCCTTGGAGATGTCCTTTGTCCCCGCTCCTTCCCCTCCCCATCTGCTCAGTCACTGAGATTGTCCACTGGACTCTGGAATCAGCCCGGGCTGAGCTCTGCCCTCTCCCATCACCACTCTCCAGCCCCACCCCCTGCACCTGCCAGGTGTGCTTGCTGTTTGTGTGCCACAAGCTTCTTTTTCTTCAATCCATCCCCTGTTGAACCACTGGAGTGGTCCTTTGGAAGCACAAATTGGATCAAGTTAACTTTCCTGCTTAAAATTCTTAAATGGGTGACTGGTTTTCTATTGCATTAGGTTCAGACTTCTTAGCATGGAAATCAAGGCCCATCAGAATCTAGCCTTAACCTTGTTTCCAGTTTCATTCAATTTCCCTCTGCCCCTTTACCAGGTTTTACTCGACAGTGACCTGCGTAGTTCCTTCGTGGTCCTTTCTTGAGCATTTAATTGTGTTATGCATTTTTTTTGTTAGTTTTCTTGGCTTATGCTTTTTACATGCCCCTCAACAGTCTCTGAGCTCCATGAAATCTGAGAGCTTGGTGCTACTGGACTCCCTTTTCATGGGATGATGTCTGGAATTTAGTAGGTGCTCAAAAAAAGTAACTCATTACTAAAGTATGTAATTAATTAATTCAGCAAATCTGTTTTGCCCACCTGGTAGATACCAGGTGCTGGGACTATGGAGATGTACATTATGGACCAGACCTTCAGCTGTCTCCTATTTTGTAACAGAGAGCTGTCCAACAGAACTTTCTGCAGTAATAGAAATGTCCTACATGTCTGCGGTCCACCGTGGTTGCCAATGACCACACATGCCTCTGAGCACTTGATGTAGGGCTAGTACAACTGAGGAACTGATTTTTATTTTATTTTATTTTATCTGATTTAAATTCAAGAACCACATATGGCTAATGACTATGATTGTGCACAGTACAGATCTACAGGGAAGCTGATCAAAAAAAGAAAAAATGCCTATGAGCCTGTGTGCTTGGTCAGTGGTTTCCATGAGAATTCAGTACAGAGGCATCCATCATTAGCCTGGTAGGTTCAGAAGTTGGGAGGGCTTCCCGGAGGCAGTGTTGCCTAAGCTGAGACCCAGGGAATGAGGGGGTGTTAGTGAAACCGGGAAGAGTGTGATGCAGGAGGAGGAAGCAGCACATGCAAGAGCCCCAGCAGCGAAGGTGCAGGGTGTGTTCAGGGAGCTACAGCAGCTCTGTGGGCAGGACAGAGATATAAGGAGAGAGGCAAAGAAGCAGGCAGAGCCTGGATAAGGAAGGTCTTCACTGTGTGTTTGGACTTTGTCTAGAAGGGTGTGTGGACCATTTCGCAGGTGGATGCCCAGTGTTCTGTCCTTCTCTGAGCAGTTGGGCCCTAGCCCATGCCATTCTTCCTGCCAAGCATGCCATTCTCCAACGCCTCCAACATCTGGTTCAAATCTGCCACACCCAGGACCATCGCCATCCTTGCAGCGGGATGCGCCAGCTCCTTCCAGGCTCCCACTCTGTCCTGGCCACCCCTGTGTCAGACACTTTCATTTTCAGTCTTTACCAGAATGTGGTCTCTCTGAGGGCAGGGATGGGGTCCCACCAGCAGTTCCTGACTCAGACCTGAGACCCTTACATGACTTCCCAGTTGGATGCACTGGAATCAGGTCCAACCTTATCCAATTGCCCCACGGGGTGTTCTTGGACCAGGTACTTATTTTCTCTAAAACTCAAGTTGCTTGTTGGTAAAGTGGAATACCTATGTTACAGATTATTTTGAAGGTCAAATAAGCCAAAGTGCATCAAGTGCAACTGGTAGCTGTCCAACATGCTCCTTGAGTTTGGCCAAGCTGTTGAAGCGAGGTGTGGCTCTCAGCCCTGGGTAGCCATGGGCAGGAGTGTTCTCTGAGCTCTGCTGGAAGCCAATGCCTGTCTGCTGCATATCCTCTAATGCTCACATCAGATCTGCTGCATGTGAAGTGCTGGCTAGTGTGGGTCACATCAGGGAACCTATAGCTATCTCTAGGGGTGATATCATCCCCAAAACAACGTTTCCTAAAGCACAGTTCTCTGGATTTGAGCATCTTTCAGAAACACAAAGTTAAGCAGACAAGGCTATAATGTCTCACTACAGCAGGGCTAGCAAACCCAGGGCTAAGAACAATGCCCTTGGGAGACAACTCTGTTGTTCAGATGAAAAATGAAGGTGACCCAGGTGAAAGTGGTTGTGGTGACGAGATAAAACTTGAAAGAACTAAAGTGAGCATGCCCTGGTGGTGACTTCCCTATGGGGTGGGACAGTGGGGTGTCTGGGATGACTTCCAGTTTTCTGGCTTGGCTAGGGGCATAGAGAATGGTGCTAGTCTCTGAACCAAGGAATGCTGAGGGAGGGAAGAGCCTGTGAGACACTGTATCCAGGAGAGGCCAGTGGTGGTGAATGCGGTCTGGGAACCAAACCGAGAGGTTAGGAACCAATGGGGCAAGGATAGGCTGGGACCTGATGTGTGGTCCAGGAGAGTGCTGGGGACCTCTGAGGGACCACCAACAAGGTGAGGGCATGTGACCTGCTTTCTTGGGCTGCTAGATGCATGGTGAACAGGGCATGGCAGCTCTAGCATGGGGGACCAGGGGTATGATAGACTGAATACTGGAAAACAGTGAAATATGACAAATGGCTTCCAAAGGTCATTGCAAGTTCTTGTCACTTCCTGATGAGAATCCATGATCCTTTTGCATTTGACAGGTGCAGCTAGTTAAGACTGTAGATTCTGAAATGCACAGTGATTAGCTACAGTACAAACTGGAGATCCAGCCAACTTTTAAAGAAAGAAGAAATTTTATTGGGAAGAAAAGCAAACGATTGCCAAATTTCCTCCAGGATTCCTTTAATAACTGTGAAGCCCAGAGTGGGAGTGCATGAAACAATCAAAGAAGGGTTTTTGCTGGTCCATGGAGCTGGGGGGAGCAAAACTGGAATCATTATTGCTTGAGTCTCAGATACCAGCATATGATGGTGTCCAATTAGGAAGGAGAAGTGAAAATTTAGAGGATTTATTAACTCGGGGCAGCCTGAGGAGTTTGTGAGTCCCTGTCCACACTGGGAGAGATGAGAAACTATAATTACATTCAGACACTCTTCCTTTAAACCTCATTTATTCACTTAGTCCCCCAGCTCTCTGGGCCACCTTTGTGGGGGCCTGAAGATGAGGAGTGCTGTGTGTCCACTTTGGTGCATTGAAGGGGCAGCATGGATAAGAGGTGCTCAGACAGGATCTGCAAGAGGATTTAGCTTTGTAAGGAACAACACTTGCAGCCAGGCCTGAAAGCATGCTGGGACGTCACCGCACCAGACTGGGGAAAAGGAAGAGCCAGACGCAAGAGACAGCAGCAAAAAGGAATAATGGGGTGCATGCCACCACAGAGCTCCTCTCCATGGGGCTGTCCCACAGTCTAAATATGGCCACCAAAGGGACAGATATTAAGGGGACATGTAACTACCACCAATGAAATCACCCAAGGAGACAGGGGCCAGCTTGGTGACGGAGCACAGAGCTGCTATTAGAAAGATCATTCAGGAAAACAAAAGGGGAGAAAGGTGATACCCAAATAATTTTGGTGGGTCTGCATTCACTCCAGCTTGCCCTACCAGTGGGACAGGTCCCCTTCGATAAGGACCCAACAACCCAGCTTACCACAAACTGGCTCCAGTGTTGGGATTCTGGATTATATTATTTATGCTCAAACCAAGGAGGAAAAACAGGTGTTTGGGGAAGAAGAATATTTTAAATGGAGCAGTCGACGGAACATGAAGAGCGAGAGTGTTCTATTTTGGACTGTCTGCCATCTGGAGAGCTGCAGACAGGGACTGTTACTGGCATGAGGGGAAGGAGAGTGGTTGTCATGTTCACCTCCTACCAGAGGGACTATTTAAACTCCAAAGTCTGGAGTGCTGGAGAGGCGTCTAAGCAGGGGTTTTAGATTTGGGCCCTGCTAGCATCCAGGTGGTATTTGATGCATGGGAGGAGCGAATGACCTCATCCTGGAGAGTGTGGACTAGAAGGATGAGAAATAAGGGCAGAGCTCCATGAAACTCCATCAAGGAACTGCACAGGAGATGAGGACGGACTAGCCAGATAGGGAGAAGGAAAACCAAGGCAGCATAACTTCATTTCAACTTTTCTTTTCAAACAAGAGAGCCAAAGGGAGAACGTTTTTTCTTAAAAAAAAAAAAAGTGGGGGAATGGTCAATGTTTTGTGGTTTAATTTTCTCCAGGAGCTCCAAGCAGCTCTTATAGTAGAAAAAAATAAAGACACGTAAGTTGATCCAGGACTACGGAAAAAGGAAGATGGTGATGTCAACAAAAGTGCTTAAAAATGGACCACCTGGTCTGTGCTAAAAGAAAAGAAAAAAAGAGAGAGAGAGAGAGAATGTGAAGGTAGATGTGCAGGTAACAGAGATACTGGGGCCAGGTGACCTTGATGCTATTGAAAAATCTGTGTGTTGGGGGGATATAGAACAGGCCGGAAAGACAGAAAGTAGTATTTGGAGAATAAGATGGTCATAGGTGAGATGTCAGTAATGGAACACTTCAGATAACATATCTCTGGGTGTGACCATGTTGGCAGTGAGGGTGGACAGACAGTAATAGATTCAAGGTGAAAGTCATTGGAGCCAAGTATTTCAAGGAACAAGAGACCAGGCTAAGGATGGAAGGGCCGTCTAGGTAGATGTAGTTCTTACAGCGCCAACCCTCCTGCATGGGGAACTGGTGAAACCCTTTTGCAAGAGCAACAATGACTCTGCAAGGTGCCTTCTCCTGGTTCTCACTTTTTCTCCAACTTTCTTTTCTGCTGACTTCTACTTCTCCCACTGTTCTGGGCCCCATGACAGTTTGTATCACTGCTTCGTCTCAGATCTTCCACAGCTGATAACTGATGGCTCTCAGTCTCTGTCTGCAACCGCTCAAAGGTCAGGCTTTGAAGTCTTCCTCCATTAAGTGCATTTCTGGAGCCTGATCTATTGATGTTCTTCTGAGTTCACACGTGGCTCTGTGCCACGTTAGAGTCCGGGAGGTTTGCTCTTATCCAAGAAGTATTGTGCACAATGCCTGCTCCCGCTGTTTGGGGATGCTCAGAGAGTTGCCTCCTCTCAGCAGCAGTGACAGAAGTGATCCTGAAAACTCTGTCTTTTGGGGAGGAAAAGAACAACATGAGATTAGAGTCTCCACCAAAAGGCAGGAGAAATTTGTGCTTACTCTCTCACAGTCCAACCCATCCTTTCCTTGCCTGGCTGCAGCTGCTTAGGGTTTACTGTTTAGTGCATTTCCACTTAGGCATAAGCTCATTAAACAATTTATAAACACTAAAAACATATAAAGTAAGCAGTCATGGCCAGGGCAGGAGGTAGCAGCCCCAGTAACACAAGAAGGATTAAAAGACAAGACTTTAGACCTACCCTGTCTCATTCTATAGCCACTAGCTACATGTGCCTATTTAAATTTAAATTAATTAAAATTAAATAAAATTAAAACTTCTGTTCATGAGTTGCATTAGCCACATTTCAAGTACTCAATAGCCACATGTATCTAGGGGCTCCTGTAATGCCAGCGTTTCCATCGTGACAGAAACTTCTACTTTACTGCATTGCACTAGACCCTAGGAGCACAGGTAAAAAGAGGTCAGGGCCCATGTTTGATTTCAAAGAGGTTATTAATGTAGTCACTTGAGGCCACAGGTAAAGGCCAGGCATCCTGTCATGAGAAATGAACAATATAATGGGGGCTTAGACACAGATATAACATGTTAAGTCCCCAAAACAGAGTGAGACTTGTGGCTGGGCTGACTTGTTCCCAAGACTGTGACCTGCTGAGCTAGACTTCCCAAATTCCACTGTATCAGTCCCACTGCAGATAAAATGTGGAAAATGGCTTAATCCCCAGGTTTGCAAATTTTAGTGAACATCAGTATCACCCAGAGAGCCAGGAAACATGCAGATTCCTGCCCATCCCCAAGGGCTAGAGAATGGGGCCCGAGAATCTGCGTTTTGAACAAGCTCCCAGGTGATGCTGATCCTGCTGGTCTTGGACCACACTTGAGTATCACTGGTGTTGCCCACAGGTGGCCTCAAGTGTGAAGAAAGGAGCTGGTACAGAGAACCAGTAGTCTCTTCTATGGCACCAATATTGGCTCATCTTTATGATATGGGGAAGGAGTTGTTTTGCATTTTACTGTGGAGTTGCCCCTGTTGTTTTTACAGCTTTTGTAACTCCCATGTCTCTTTTGGTGGGTGTTTCAGCATGAGAATAACCAGTTTTAGCTCATACTAGCTGAACAAGAATCTCTGCCAGCTTATTTCTCTATCCCTGCCCATGTGGAGGCTAAGAACACACCTCTGTTTTCCTATGATGGTGACAACGACTGGTGTCAAAATAATTCATGTTGTGTTGTTGCATGCTGATAGCTTATCTGAGTATATCACTTCTATGCAGATGTTGGGGCTGAGGTAGAAGATGGATGTTTGGTGAGGCTGAACATCAGAATCTGAACAAATCTGTATTCTTTTGTGGAAGACTAGAGCAGCCTGGGAGAAACAAATTCATTTCCAACTTTCACTCTATAAAAAGTTCCATATTTTCTTAGATCAGACAAAATATATTGAGTGCCAAAATGCTGCAGCAATATGGGCGCGTCACTCAGCTGGGTTGGAATCTGTATGCATTGTCCCCCCGGGCCAGTTTTGATTATGTTCTTTTTCCTTTTATTGCAGTCAGCAAATCTGAATTTGCTATTGTGGGGAGAGCAGGAAGAAGAGGGAAAAAATGAAGGTTTTTAACCTTCAGAAAGTTCAGAGGTTCAGTCTGAATAAGCACAAAAACTTCCAGTATGCCTCTGAATTCCTTGAATTTGCAGAACTGCTTGGAATCCCAAGAGAACTACCTTGCATGTAGGATTCAGGCCCTGCTTTGTGGCCAAAAGGCAAAGCTGAAATTATAAGAGAGGAGCAGAGTTAGAGAAAGTAGAAAGAGGAATCAATGTTTAAAAAAAAAAGGGAGATTGGTCCTAATCCAGGCTAAGTTTCAGCCTATTGTTCAATTTCTTCCATTCAAAGCCATCTGCTTCCCACGGCTCTCAGATAACGTCTCCCCTGCCAGGACACCCTGTTCCTGCTTAATTGAAATTAGTTTCCAAGAATAGTTGTCCAAAGCAGTTTCCAATGGTGGGAATGTTTTGAAAGTCACAATAGGAGTTGAAGCTTTGGGATGCAGATGTTTAAAGGCATCACGTGATCTACAATGGCCATCACATTTCCAAAACCAGGAGTTCTCTCATTGGCCTCTGCAACTCACAAATGGCTCCTTGGAAACTGGCACCATCTCCCTGTCAGGGACCTGTGATGCTGCAAGCGTGAAAGGAAACAATCACTTCCATTCAGGTTTAGAGCAATGTGTTTCCCAGGCTTAATTATACCACAGGTATATAAATTACAGAAACATGTTAATGCTCCCATGATTAAAATTATAGAGTGCCTAATTGAAAAAGCATAAACTGAATTGAAGAATTCCTAATTATAGTTTGCTTTGAGGTGTTAATTTCCTCCATAATGATTGCATAATTTTTTGGAACCTGAAGAGGTGGCCTCTGCCTCAGCACGTGGGCTCCAGGCGGATGGGAAGGGTTGTCATCTTTCAGTTCAGAAAGTTGACAAGGGAGGCTCAGTTCAGGTCTGGAGTGTGGGAGAGGCTTGGAAGGGAGCTTGGGAGGGAAGAGGTGCTGGTATAGACATCACGCCAAGGTTCTACCTGGGAGGCTTCAGGACCAAGTCAGAGGAGGAACCCTGAGAAAGCTTTGCCCACCTGCCTTCCCCTTCCCTCTCCAAAGTCTCAACATTTTTCCCAGCTGGTATTGGTAGAATTTTGTGCCTATAAAATGTTGTTGTTTGCAAAGTTTGGTCCCAGATGAGCAATATTACCTCGAACTTTGTTATAGATGCAAGTTCTCAGGCACTGCCCCCCACAGCCTACTAAATCAGAAGCTCTGTTAAAGCATTCTTGTTAGAGTTGGAGAAGCCCAGTTGTGGGGAGTGGGTCACACACAGTCAAAATCACATCCCACTGAGCTTTGTTGAGCTCCTACTCTACATCAGAACCTGCGATTGGTGGCTTCCGAAGCATCCTTTAATTTTGCACTCATGACATTGCACTGAAGTAGAAAACGTGATCCTCTTTTCTCAGGAGAGAAAACTGAGATCCAGAGATGATGGCTTGCTCTGCTGATTCTGTCTTTAGGAGCTGCCAGCCTTGTAGGTTCTCATGAAGACTCAAATGCATTATGTTGTCTTTTTTTTTTTCATGGTTGTCATATAGTTTTCCTCAATATCTTTGCTGAGAAATGGGCTTTCTGAGACATCTTAAGCTAGAGGCTGAGCCACAGCTGAGAATGACTTCCAGGTGAGACATGACTTAGCTAATGCTGAATCTAACTGTAGAGCCAGGGTGTGGGCTCTTAAGTGTCCGTAATTAATGGCATAGATTGTTAGTATGCACTCTTCCTGAATAGCGACGTGAACTCTGAGAATAAAAGGCTGTGCCACAGCTCAAAAATGAAACTCTTTAGTTTTTGGAAGAAATTTCCTTTGCACAGTGACCCAAGCAGCTGTGAGTCCCTTCATCTGGGACCCTGGAGGCCACAGCAGGTTGTATAGAATAAAGATGCCCTACGTGTCCTTCTCCTCTCTTTAGAAGTCCTAGTTCTTTCAGGTTTCTGAGTCCTAGTCTAAACACACCAGGGACTTTATGTGTATGTGTGGTCTCTTTTAGCTAATACATAGCCATCTGAAACCATAAACTTATGTTCTTGGTTTTTAACATTCCATCAGGTCTTTGTGTAATCCCCAGCCATTCCCATATGGTTGAAAATTTGGGTCATTTCCAGTTTTTTGTTGTTATAAATAACCCAGTGACAACAGATTTATTCATGTTTTTCTTTTGGTTTTATATCTTTAAATAGGAAAAATCCCCAGGAATGGAATTATGGAAATGAATAAAATTGAACTGTAATGTATTGAGCCTACTCTAATATGCCAGGCACTGACAGCCAATTCATAGACATTAACCTTTTTTTATTCTTTAATTTAAAAAATCTCAGAGTAACAAATATACATAGTTGGAAAATCAGATTGCCAAACCATTCCCTATTCTACTATTTACAACGCCCCAGTCCTGTGCCTCAGAGGCAAATGCATTTTAATTCTTTTCCATTTCTTCTGGGAATTGGCAATGTTGCTACATAATGTGCTATTTTAAAGTTATTGATTGCAGACATTATCTATTTACTTCCTGCTATGATAGATGAGAATTTGGCTGTCTTAAATCATCCAATACCTCCCTTCTATCTTTCTAGTTAGTTAAACCACTGTTTTTAGTTAAATAAATACACCATGGCTAATGTTAAAATTCCATAAAATTCAGAGACAAATGGCATACTATTTTTATTATAGTATTATATAATTAACAAAGCTTGCTAAGTGCCAGACACTATTTTAAGTCCTTTACAAGTATTAACTCAGATAATTCTCAGCAGAACCTTATGAAGTAAGAACTAACATTATCCCTATTATACAGATGGGGAAACTGAACTACTAAAAAGTCAAATAACTTGCCCAAGATCATGCAGCTAGTAGGTGGCTGATGCACTAATAGAATTTGAATATAATTGTCTAGCTCCACAGTCTGAAGCTCTTAACCATTGTGGTATACTACCTCTGGTTACTCTTTCTATCTCATATAGTTGTGGGCTTTTTTGTTTAGTTCATCATAAAATGTATAATTATTCTCTTTTTCTCAGACAATATCTTTATTAAACCATCTATATATTTTCCTCCCACTGGGCTCTATCATTTCAGGTTTACTATTACTCATTTTTTCCTTTTTATTTTTTTGTCATTTTGTTCTATTTTTTAGAAAAATACCAACTCTTATATTGCCTTTGTTTATAATTTCCACAATCATAATTCTTTTTTCTTTTAAGAGTTATTTATTGTTCTTTGAATTGTTTTTTTCTCATAGTATCCATTTCTTGCTTATAGAAGCAATCATTTCTCAAACTTTTCTCAGGATACGATTTGATTTGTGGGAAGGGAGGAGATTTCCTGACTCCCAGGTTATCTCTATTTCCTTTAGGGTCATTTCTTCACCACTTGAATTGGCTGCTCTCCTTCCTGTCAGAAGCATTTCTCACCTAGCCAGTGAGCCTCTGCAGTCAATATTTCAAAGGGAGGTGTACTGCTGTGTTTTTGGAGGCTGAGGCATACAAATTCTAAGATGAAACCTCCTCTTATCTCCTGCCTGAGGGGTAAGGGGAAGATAGTTCACAGTTGATGTTCAAGGGTTTGATCAATACCCACATTTCACTTCTCCCACCTTGTCCGTACCTGCCTGCTCCAAGATCGGAGTCTCTCTTGAGATCTGTGGGGCAAATCAACTCCGTTCTTGTTCACATGCATCATTATTTGCAATCTGACTTTATTCTATCACACCAGGTACCTCTTCTCTGACCATTTTTAGTCTTCCAGAATTTTGTTAAAATCTTTCATCCACTGAACCCATCTCCCGTTCTCTTTTTCCTTGTGAATTTATATGCTTTTTCATTTTTTACTGTCATTTTTGTGGGATCTCAGGGGAGAAAGGAGGTAAATGGAGTGCATTAAATCTTCTACTTTTAACTAAAAGTTCACTTACATTATTATCTAATCCAGCTCTCACAATCATAATTGATGGAGACATTATTATTGTCTTCAGTTTTTATAAATGATATCATTTAAATAAATTAAGGAAGGTCACACAGCTAGTAAGGTTCAGAGCCAATTCAAGTTTAATGCTGATTCCAGAGATTATCCTCTTTTTACTCTGAGGTCATAAAAATGTTTATGAGTCTTGAAAGCCATTGCCAAAGTAGTCTCCCCAGTTTGATGAATCAATTAACACTCAGCTGGAATTATGTAATCCTACCAGTTCAACCACAACTTCACTGAAATGGCTTGTTATAACTTACATTTACTTTTACTAATTTAATGCATTTTAAAGGGAGCATATTGTCATTTTGATTTGCATTTCTTGGCTTACTGGCAAATTAAAATAGTTTTCTATGTATTTTTATACTATTAACATTTCTTCTTTTTGTGGGTTGTCTTTTTGCACCCTTTTCCCATTTACACATGGCAGTGGTTCTCAACTATGGTTCATTTGTCCCCCAAGGGACATCTGGCAATATCTGGAAATGTTTTTATGGCAACTGGAGGTGTCGATGCTACTGGTACCTAGTTAGAGAGTAGAGGCCAGGGGTGCTGCTGAACACCGTACAATGCCCAGGACAGCCCCCCGACAAAGAATTATCCAGCCCAACTTGCCAAAACTGCCAAGATTAAGAAACCCTAAACTATGGAGATCTTGATAGTCTTCATTTTTTTTAAATATATGATTAGATCACAGATCACTGATCTTTTTAGTCTCAAGACCCTCTTACACTCTTAAAAATTAATGAAGGTACCAAAGAGCCAAAGAGTTTTTGTTCATGCGAGCTTCGTCTATCAATATTTGACTGTATTAGAAATTAAAGCTAAATTTTAAAATATTTTAATTCATTTAAAAACAATGCATATTAATATAAATAATATGTTTCTATTTTCCAAAATAATAAAGTTAGGGTGAAGAGGTACATTTTAATAATTTGCAAATCTTTTTAATGTCTGACTTAGTAGAAGATAATTGGATTCTCCTATCAGTTTTTGCATTTAATCTGTTGCTATGAGTTGTTTTGGTTAAAATATATAAAGAAAACCCAGCATCCCACGGATACATAATTGGAAGAAAAGGAGGAATATTTTAATAGCCATTCAAGATAATTGTGTATATTATACCAAAATTCGGAGTGGTAGTTTTCTAAAGTTTAGTTGTAATGAAAACATATCAGTGAATTTGTCATACTCTGTTACATTAAAATATATCAGTCTGTCTTGCACTTTGAATGGATCTTTTCTCCTTTTAGGGTTTTGCAACACTATGCATTGGTCATTTGAAAAACATTCACTGGCTTATAAAAAATCTTCCAAATGTTGTTACATTTCATTATACTATATCAAAATATCACATTTGCTACTACACCACCATACCATCAATAAAGCTTTTAAGTATTGGGAACATTTCAAGTTCAAAGTGGCAGATACAAGTTTTCCAAATTCTTATTTTCACTTAAAAGCTCACCTATGTCTTTGACAACAGCATCTGTCAGCATTCCTTAAAGTGTCAGATAGGCTTCATGTTTGTTTTGTTTTGTTTTTTAATGGAGAGAATGTTTACTGGATATCTAAATGTGAATAACCACAATTTGTTAGCTATTCTTTCAAGAAACAAAAAAAGGAAGCCTCAAGAAAAACTGGCTAGTTTAGCATGCAACTCAAACAAACACAGATATATTTTTCCTAAAGAACCCATAGCACTTCAACAAGCAGGAAACATAATTTATGCATACTGCCCATTGTATCACATGAACATTAAAAAGACTGTACTTAAAAGTTGAGATTTAATAAAATTAACACTTTTTACTGCTTCATCAAGGACCTTGGCATTTTTGTTGGGAAATTGGCATTTTTGTTTTTTACAGCAATGTAAGGTGGTGAAGAATATAATATAGTAAGTACCATTGGGTACCACTGCCTCGATTCATGCTAAGGCACTGGCAGTTTTACCCACCTTTGCAGTGTAAATATCAACACGGTGAAAAAAGGCAAATAAAGTCTTAGTATTACTGTTACAATCATGTTGATGTTACAGAATAACTGAAAGGGTCTATGAACAGGGGTTCATAGACCACACTTTGGGAACTTCTGGATTATACTTAGGGTAAGACTTCTCCTCCTGGAAACAGAAGGTCTCTGGAATTTGTTGTGTAGAAGAATATAGTGGTGAGACTGCTCGAAGTTCATATTCCCAAGCCTCACATCCAGAGATACATAGTGGGGCTCCAGAATTCACAGGAAATTCTGTTGTTGGATGGGGACCTATACATATGTGATTTTCACCTCATTGCATTCCTACAAACAACCTCAGCAGCAAGACACATTTTCCCATAGGAAAAATGTTTTAGTTGGTGTTGAAATTCTTCTCTAGCATTTATTTGCCCTATCTGGTATTAATATGCCAGGTATTATGATTAATTTGATGCTTAATTAGTAGTCATTCCATTTACCTTTTTAGAGCTTAGAAAGGCCTTTTTGAGCATAATTAATTTCAGATAGTCTTATAAAAAACTGCCCAGGGGGCTTTCACCTGACACTTACCTGTCCTTAGGCAAGTGTCTTTGTTGCAAGGAGAGACATCCAGGCACTCTACTGGTTACTGTTTTAAAAACAATAGCATCTCACTGGGGTTAGGTGATACCTCATTGTGGTTTTGATTTGCATTTCTCTAATGATTAGAGATGTTGAGCATTTTTTTATATGTTTGCTGGCC
>NW_012149485.1:524271-526626 GCF_000956105.1 Propithecus coquereli
AAAAAAAAACAATAGCATCTTCCTCTGTAAAAGCATCATTCTCAGTTCTAATAGTGAGGTTAGAAACCTGAATGCCTATCAAAGCTAGTCTCATTCAACTTCATTGTTTTTCTTTGCTCCTCTTACCACATGAGATGACTTTGGAAAACAACAGTGACATTTCAACTGAGAACTTGGCAGGAGGGTGAAGGGGTTGCTTCACAGGATGTCTGAGAATTAGGAGGCCTGGGGTGAGGGAAACAGCCTGACTCTTCACTAGGGTACAGAACACGCTTCAGAATGTTTATTACAAAACAAAAACCAGGAAGTTTTCCAGTCCCCTGAAGTGTTCTATTTCACTTTACTGCTTTTAAAAATTTAATGTGCAAATGAAATAACCTGGGATGTCTTAAAGTACAGATTCTAATTCAGTAGCTCTGGGGTGGGGCCTGAGATGCTGCATTTCCAACACATCCTTAGGCGTTGAGGATGCTGCAGGTCCGTGGACCACTGAGGAGCAAAGCCCTGCACATTCTGCTTCTCCGAGCTAGTGTCGGTTAACACTGTTTGAACACCTTTTGTTAGTTAAGTCTACATAAACTTGTTTAAAGTTTTTGTTTAAATGAACCATTAACATTAGCTAATAGGCTACTGGTCAGCTGTGATTCTAAACCAACTCAGCTCTCCTTCAGACATTACTGGATTCTCGATTGCTTGAAATTATACTTTTCAATGTGGACTCAGAAAATAACACTTCTAGAGTCAGGTAGGGGTGGGTATATTTAGTAAATAGTAAATAGTCAACATTGACCAGCAAGGTAGAAGTGTGTTAGGCATAGATTATTCCATGTCATATGTATAGAGAAATCCATCTATCAATTAAAACTATGATACTACATCTATTGTTAATACCTTACGTTAAAAAATCATTTTCAAAGTATTTTCATGTTCCTAATTATCTATGATCCTCCTCCTAATACTCAGGTGATTCATACCATTTTATTTTATCACTTTATTTTGAATGACGTTTTATTTAGATTCATCTCAGAAATAATACATGCTTACATAGAAATAATAGAAAATTTTTTAAAAAAACATTTGGGGTATTTTTTCCATTTTTCTTTATCAAATTAAAAAATTAGGCTTTATATAATTTTGATCCTCCCTGACGATGTTGCATCCTGATTTTGCCACATATCGTGATAGCTATTATAATACCATTGTAATGATGGGGGGGTACTTTTTCTTTTGTTTCTCCAAATAGTTAACGTAGTTTCTCTGCAAAACTTATTGAATGCTCTTTCTAGTCCTACTGCCCTGTGCTGCTGCCTTCGTGTGTATGTGTGTACCCCACTATATTCTTGGTCTACCCCCACTATTCCATTAGCTCTGCCTCTCTGTTCATCGCTGTGTCTGCACCACCCATTTTAATATAGCTTTACAAAACATTTTAATATCTGGCCCTCCTAATGTCTCTTGTTGTTCAAAATGTTCTTAGCTATTTTCACCCACTTATGTTTCCCTATGAATTTTAAAATCCCTTTATCCTTTTTCCTAAATAATCCCCAACGGGATTGGTTTAAATTATATTCAAACTATTGCTTCATCTGCAATGGTTATAGTAACATGAGCTTTTCCATACTTAAAGGGGGCAAGCCTCTCTGTTCATTTGAGTTTTTACTATTTCTCAGGAAAACTACATTGATTCCATCATGTAGATTCCATCCACAGCTATCCTGCCATAACATTGTTTCTTACTAACACTAAGTGTGTTGTTTCTTCTGCTCTCTTTCCCCTGTTATGTTTGCTAACTGTTTTTTGCTGGTATGTAGGGAAATTTTGTGTGCGTTTGTGTGTGAGAGAGTGTGTTTGGTGTGTGTATTTTTTATCCATCCCATTTGCTGAAATCTCTTGTGAGTTTCTTTAATTAAATTTTATTATCTTGGTTTACCAGCTAATAATCACACCATCTATGAATAATGAAAATTTTGTGTCCTCCTATTCCAGCTGCAATTACTCTTATTTTGATTTCATATTTTTGTATTGGGTAGAGCTTCCAGGGCAATGTTACCAAATAATGTTAATAGTTGACCTTTTAGTCTAACTCTCGATCTCAAAGACTAGACCTCCAGCAAATTTTTCTTATGTATGATGGTAGTTGTAGATTTAAAACAGATATTTTTTTAAACCTGGTAAGGAAAAATATTTCTATCCTGTAATTTATCTTTATGACACTTTTAAAATCAGAAATGAGTGTCTGATTTTATCAAAAAACATTTCTGGTTAGCAGACCTTTATCAGCTGTGTAGAGAGCAAATATTTTTTCCCATTCTGTGGGCTGTCTATTCACTCTAATGATAGTTTCCTTGGCAGTAC
>NW_012149485.1:529141-533087 GCF_000956105.1 Propithecus coquereli
TGTCCTTCAAGGCTTTTAAAAATTCAATCCATGATCCAATCAAGGATCACACATTATATTTGGTTGAATGGGTATCTTGAAATTTTTCAGTAAATAAATTAAGTTCTGAACTATTGGAACCCAATGTGGTTTCATCTATATGATGAGGTCTTAAATGTGACTTTTTATCATAATCATGGAATTTTCCTGATACTATTTATTGATAAATAAATTTTCACTTTTCCCTTGATTTGTCTTGCTTGTATTTCTATACATAAATTTCTCTTTCTTTCACACACAAAAACTCTGTATCTCACACACACACACACACACACACACATACACACACACACACCTATCCCATTTTTATTTAATTTATACTCTAGTACCCATGGTTTAATTATTATAGCTTTATAATATGCCTTAAATCCAGTAGTGGTTTTTCAGTCTCATTGCTTTGTTGAAAAAAAGAGTTACCTATATTTCCTATTTTATATAAGCAAACAAACAAACAAATCTTATTAGAATTGCCAAATTAAGTTCATCCATATCTTTAGGGTGCACAGATATCACCTAACTAGCCCATATTCTATACAACTTGCTTTTTCCCAAAGAAAACAATACATCAATTTGTCAAGAATTGATATTTTTATAATATGTGATGCTTCCCTCCAGGACTTTGACATTTCCGTCCATTTATTCATCTTTAGTTCAACACAGTTATTTAACGCCCCCTCTGCCAAACCCTGTGCTAGGGGCTGGGGATATTCTTTTACATTGAATACCTCAGTTGAATTTATTTTTCCTTCCAATGTCAGTCCTGTACATTTATTATTTGTGTTATCCTCAGATAGTTTTAAAGGACTTTATTCTAAAAGTATTTTTTCATTACATCTTGCTTGTTTTTCATGGTGTACAGTTTATTTACCTCTGTCTTATATCAAACTACTTTACAAAATTCTTTTATTAATTTTAAAAGTCTTTCAGTTGATTCCCTTAGACATATTAGGTCACAATCATATTATCTACAAATGATGATGAATTGCTCTCCTTTCTAAAATGTGTGTCTCTTCTGTTTTGTGTCTTATCGCATTGATCAGAACTATCCCATTTTAAATGCCAGTTCTAGAGGTAAAGTGACTTGCTTAGCATGTCAGATAGAGCAGCAAGTGGTAGAGCCAGAACTAAAACCTCCACTTTGCTTTTCAATTTGGTGCTGCTTTAGAAAAGTTCACCAAACAAAGATCATCTATTCAAATATTGCCTAACTAGTACTATATCTATCCCATTGCTTTTTCCCAAAGGAAAGTTGAAAATTGCAGTGCTTATAGTCCTCTTTTAAAAAGACTTAATCTCTTAGGTGTATTAGATGATGATAAATGATGTGGGGAAGAATTAAGCAGGGAAATGTGTTATAATAAGGTATGTTGTGGGTTTGGCTTGTTAAAGATGTGGAAAAAACCCAAGGGCCCATCAATACATGAGTGGATTAATAAAATGTGGTATATGTATACCATGGAGTTCTATTCAGCCACAAAAAACAATGGTGATCTAGCACCTCTTATATTATCCTGGATAGAGCTAGAGCCTATGCTACTAAGTGAAGTATCCCAAGAATGGAAAGACAAGCACCACATGTACTCACCATCAAATTGGTATTAACTGATCAACACTTATGTGCACATATAGTAGTAACATTCATCAGGTGTCGGGCAGGTGGGAGGTGGGAGAAGGAGATGGATGTCTTCACACCTAATCAGTGTGGTGCGCACCGTCTGGGGGATGGACACGCTTGTAGCTCTGACTTGGGCAGGGCAAAGGCAATATGTGTAACCTAAGCATTTGTATCCCTGTAATATTCTGAAATAAAAAGAAAAGAAATAAAGCTAAAAATAAATAAATACATACGTACATACAGTGGTCAGGTAAAATTTCACAGGCAGAGGTGAAGAGGCAAGCCTTCCAAGGGTTGCATATATCCAAGGGGAGAGCTCTCCAGGCTAAGGCGATAGCAGTGCAAACACTATGAAATGGGAGCACATCTGGGGTGTTTAAGAAACAGCAAAGAGGCCAGTGTAATTAAAGAATTAGAAGAGTGCGGTCAGAGAGTTCATAAGAGCGGATCTTTGTAGACATTGTAAAGATGTTGCTTTTCACTCTAAGTAAGCTTGGAGCCATGGGAACGCTTTGGGCAGAGGTGTGTCATGACCCAAGTCATGCTTGTAAAGGGTCACTTTAGCCACTGTTTTGAGAATAAATTGTTGAGAGCAAGAGTGGAGGCAGGGAGACCAGTTGGGAAGCCAGCACAATAATCCAACCAAGAGATGATGGGGGCGTGGTCCAGGGTTGTGGCTGTGGAGATGATGAGAAGTGGGCAGATTCTGGCCGTACAATCTATTGAAATTGGAGCCACAGGGGTTGCTTATGGACCGGATGTGTGGCATTGTGAAAGAAAGCGAGCCATTGTTGAGGTGAAATATATGAGGGCAATGGTGCGGCCTCTGCATTTCGACTTAAAATATATTTCAATCCCAGTCCACACTCAATAACAGCTAGTTATACTTCTTCTAAATATTGGAGAAGAGGATGTGAAGCTCTAGCCATCAGCAGATGGTTGTCTGGTTTCTCTTGGTAAGACTTCTTTTGCTTTCATCTGAAAAAGGAAAACTTACTTGAATTCTTCCGTTGAATTTTTGTGATTCCTTTATACAACATATTCTTCTTCCTCTTTCTACACAAAATCCACTTTTATTAAATGTATCCAATGCAATTAAATCATAGGAGAAGGGCCCACATGGAAAGCAAGGCAACTCTTTGGTGTCTAATTCAGAAACGTTATAATAATAATACATGCAGCAACTGTGATGGCTCCAGCCAGGTTATTTTCAAATATGCACCTGTTATACTGTAGTCACTCAATAAATTTCTGATGAAAAGATGAATAAATGTATAAAAGACAGACAGATGGGGCAATAGGTGACACAGCTAGTCAGAGGCCAAGCAAAGATACACACACACACTGAAAATAAACTGCCAAATGTATATCTCCTTTGATTTCTTTGTCTCCTCTGGGAGCTGTTCTGACTAGGCAAACAGTGAATAAAAACAGGAATTCCCAGAGCCTTGGAATAAAGGTTGGCTAACTAAGACATATCATTGTAAATTTCAGCTCATAGCTCTGAGTGACCTTTAATATGGGGAATGTAATTGCAAAACTAGATTCTGTTGGGGATTACAGGGCTCACACTTTTTTCTTAGTCCATCTTGTCCAATAACACCAAGGGTTTATCATAGCATTTTTATATTAAAATTTGTGCTTAGTTAAATGTTAAGCAAGACTTTTGAAGGCAGACAGAACATTTAAGATTATTCAGTCCATTTCTCTTATTTCTTTAACAGCTTTATTGAGGTATAATTTACATACTATAAAATTCACGTATTTCAAGTGTATAATTCTTTAGTAAATTTCTATAGTTGTACAACCATTACCACAATCCCATTTTAGAACATTTCCATCATGCCGTAAAATCCCCTGTGCCCATGTATGGTTGATTCCTATCCCTATCAGTCTCAAGCAATTACTAATCTGATCTCTGTCTCTATAATTTTGCCTTTTCTTGACATTTAATATGAATGGAATCATACGATATGTAGTTTTCTGTGTCTGGCTTCTCTTATTGAGCATAATGTTTTTGAGCTTCATCCATGTTGTAAAATGTAGCAGTGGTTTGCTTCTTTTATTGCTGAATAATATTCCATTGCATAGATATACCACATATTGATTATCCATTCACCAGTTGATGGGCATAGCGACATCATCTGACATTTTAACTGTTATGAATAATGTTGCTATGAACAGTTGTATCCAAGTTTTTGTGTGGACATAGTTTTCATTTGTCTTCGGTAGATACCTAGGAATGGAATGGCTAGATGAATGGAAGTTTTATGTTTACCTTTTTAAGGAACT
>NW_012149485.1:535692-536263 GCF_000956105.1 Propithecus coquereli
ATTGCTTGAGCCCAGGAGTTTGAGGTTGCTGTGAGCTAGGATGATGCCACAGCACTCTAGCCCAGGCAACACAGTGAGACTCTGTCTCAAAAAAAGAAAAAAAAAACATACCTGCACTTGTATGTTTATTGTAGCACTATTCACAGTAGAAAAGATGTGGAATCAACCTAAGTGTCCATCGGCAGACGATTGGATAAAGAAAATGTGGTATATGTATATAGTGGAATAATATTCAGCCATAAAAAAGAATTCAATCCTGTCTTTTCCCACAAAATGAATGGCAATGGAGGCCATTACCTTAAGTGAAACAACTCAGAAATGGAAAGACAAATATCATGTGTTCTCACTTACAAGTGGGAGCTAAATAATGTGTACACGTGGACACAGACTGTGGAGTGATAGACAATGAAGACTCAAAAGGGTGGGGCAGTGGATGATAAGAAATTACTAAATAGATACAATGTATGTTATTTGGGTGGAGGATACACTAAAAGGTCTGATTTCACCATTATACAATATATCCATGTAACAAAATTACACTTATACTCTTTAAATTTATATAAATTTTTAA
>NW_012149485.1:537338-548942 GCF_000956105.1 Propithecus coquereli
TATTTATTCCATCATTCAAGAAGGTCCACCCCATAATTTTTAACTATGAAGAAATTAAAGCATATGCAGATTATTTTAAGTTGGATTGTCTCAAAAGCAGACCCATGGACCAAAGATTTGAATGCAAGTGATTTATTAAGGGGCCATTCCCCGTAGAAACCAATAAGGGATGGAGGGAAGCAGGAAAGAGAAGGTGAAGAAGCCAAATGAGTGTATGGTCCTGTGGGGAGCTTTGGAGAGTGGATTACCCCTTGAACTTGCTCTCCTTGAGAAAAGAGAGCAGAAATTTTTTTTCACTTCTGCTCAAGGCAATTACTGGAAAATGCTATTCTGGGACCAGGTATGGGTGTGTGTTGGGGAAGATCAATACTTAAAATTCTCAGTCTCTCTGTACTAGCAAAAGAGTCTCCAGTAGTTTGAAGACAACCCTTTGAAGAAGTCCTTGGTGCCATCATTAACTAAAAAGCACATGGAAGATGGGGGATGAATGTATAGAAGCAGAAACAAGGATTAAGAGGGGCAATAACTGCATTCTCTTGAAAGATTAAGTGACTTGTCCAAGGTCATACAGTTATGTATTAGCAGATCTTGGGCTAGAAAATGGATTTTTGTGAATGCTAATATTGCGTTTGAATCAACTTTATTAAAAATCCACTAACGATGTGTTGCATAAGTCCTTGTTTACTGTTGATTAACCTTTTCTTGATGGCTAGAGGTATCATTATATATATATGAATCAACTCTAATGCCAGTTGTTACTGTGTAGACCTTTATCCTATAGCTGTCCTGGCAAGCACAGGGTGCTGGGGTAATCTAGAAAAATACAGAGACAAAGAAGCATCCTATTGTCTTGGGAAAGTGTATTAACCTTGTGCAGAGACCACAGGAGAAAGGACAAAATTCAGTGAGCCTCAGTAGGGAGTGCATTTACCCATGTTCCTGTGGATCACTGTCAGGGCCATGAACAGCCAAGATCCACATGTTCCTGTAGATCACTCAGTCAAGTAACTTTTGGGAGAAAAGAGATATGTAAAGCATGTAATCCTTAGTCAGCATGTCAGAGGTAAGACCTTAAACTTTTGGCTCTGCTCAACAATGCCAATGTTAAGAACTTCTTAGTTAACAAGTTTGCTAAATCATCAGTCCTCCTGGAAGAGTTGAAGATACGCGATATTAGGAGCATTTTGTATATAATATTAAAATTGCATGTGCGAACCAACCGAGTTGACTGTAAGATGAATATCTATAGGAGAAAAGAGAAAGGCTTTCTCCCATTGATTTTCAATATTGAATCAGAGGTTGTTCTTGCAGAAGAAAAGAACAGGAATAGATTCACCAGCATTTCATGGATAATTGTGCATTATAATGGTTTGATAGGGGAAACCCTTTTTCCCCTTTTCTTCGCTTTTCAAATTTTGTAAAGTGCTGTTGTATTTTCCTTGACATTAAAGAATGTGTTTTGAAAAGTAAGATATTTGGTGGGTAAAATAAAGATGGTGGCATAACCTTTGGTGTGAGAGAAAACAGAATAGCCTGTGGTTAAGATCAAGGGGCCAGGACTGCCTAGGTCCAAATCTTAGCTCTGGCACTCAAATATCAGTTGTGACCCTGGAAAAGATTTTGAGCCTCTCTGTGCTTCAATTCTCTTATTTTGTCAAATAGCAATAATAGTATCTTCCTCTTAAAATTGTTGGGAAGGTCAAATGAGATAATGGATGGAGTGAGCTTAACATATTGCCTAGTAGACGGTAGGTATCCAATAAACATTTTCTGGTGAATGACGGCATTGTTGCCATACACAGGAGCGGGAGCTATTCTGTCCCCCCACAGAATGGGGGACAAAGAGCTATGGGAGCAGCAGAAGAAGACACTAGCTCCAGTGTGCAAGTCAAGGGAGGCTCCTCAGAAAGGGTGACATTTGTTCAAGGTCTGGATTGGATGAGGAGCTCTCGAGATGGAGAAAAAGAAAAAACGCATTATGGGCAGATGGAACAGCATATAGAAAGACATCGAGGCATGTGGTGGGAATCGATGTGAATGTGCGCTTAAAATTCATTTTATAAATCTTCACAAATTTGTTTTTTTTTAAAAAAAAAATACTTAGTGAACAACTGTTACATCTTTAGCGTAGTATTAGAAGCAATGAACCAGACAGCAAGGTCTCAGACCTCGTGAGGTTCACAGTCGATTTGAGGGCAGACGGTAAGTAAGCCAGTAAGCAAATAATCAAACAAGATATGTTTTAATTGTGATAAAAACTATGGAAGAAATAAATCAAGAGATGGGATATACAATGACTCAAGAGTACTAGTAATTATGAATTAATCCTTTGGTGAACTTAAAATGACTCAAATCAATGATTTTCAATGGAGTAAGAATGCAGGAGGGGAATGCTACTGTTGGGTATAAAGGTATAAATATCAGAATAAACAAATAAATATCAGGGCAAAGGTATAAATGTCAGAATCACCTAGGTTTGTGGTTTCATAGCTGCACATTTAACTGTCTAGAGAGCTTTAAAAAAAAATACTGATGCTAAGGTCGCACCTCTAGAGATTCTGATTCAGTTGGTCTAGGGTAGGGCCAAGGAATAAGCATTTTTAAAGCCCCTGACTGATTATAATGTGCAGCTGCAGTTGAGAACTACCGATCTTGAACAACCCCCTTAAGATTCTGAAATGGCTGTTCACTGCCTTGAAGATTCAGTGGTGGAGAAGGCAGCATGACTGATGAGGGGTTACCATATCCCTCAGCTGAGCAGTACTGGAAATAAAGGTTGAAAAATACCTTGCCAAAATAGGTGTTTGATTTTTTTTATGAGTCTCATGCAGTCGTTGTTTCCAACTGCTCTGTAGGGGCCACTGTTGGTGCCCACCCAGACCCTGCCACCTCCCGTCTCCTGCAGTGTGTTCCTCCCCCAGCTTCCAAGTGCTTTGATGCAACTCATTGCCAGGTGTGAACTGCTTTGGAGCTTTGCCATTAGGCTACCAGAATCACCTTGTCTCACCTGCACACACAACTGGGAGTGCCTGAGAGTTTATGTCTCTCTGGGGCAGCCCATAGCCAATGAACTGAGACAAACTCTAGGGTAGAATTTATGCTCCAGAGCTCCCTATAGGATCAGGCTGAAACTAAGACTTTGCCTGATATCACACCATTGCTTGACATCCTCCCCTTTTCTCTCCTGCTTCCCTCACTCTCTTACTGGTTTCTTCTGGGACCTCAATACATCATTTACATTGAAACCTTGGCTCAGGATCTGTTTATGGAAGAACCTGAACTAAGATATGCCTCTTTCTAGGGGAATATGGACTAAAATGTGAACCTTTCAGGGGTTGGGCAATCTTCACCTGTGAGCTAAAGCATGCACTCCATCTGTCACCTGATTTCAGCTAAAGACTTCTTCCCTAGATATAGAAAGGGGATCACAGGAATTGATGAAAAGATGACTCTGATAGGTCCCTGGTGAATCTGGTCAGAGAGGCATGAGTCACCGTCTAAACCTTTAGCTTAGGAATCAAATGGAGTGAGATGGCTGAGTGGTGGTGTTTTCCAAAGCCAGTGGGGAAGTCCTGCAGGTGTTTGCCTCAGACGGCAGGAGATGCTCAAACAGAAAGTACAAACTCCCCTTGGCCTTGCAGAAACTACCTTATAGTGAACAAGACGGGGTGGCGACAGCATAGCTTTCAGAGCCCTGCAAAAAGAGATAAGTAATGCAAAGAAAATGATAATAAATGCCCATCTTCTCATTGGGAGAAATAAAAAGGGTGTCAGGAAAGGAGAAAATGTATGAGTAAACACTTTGTATGGTAAGGTGAGCATTTTAAGTTATTCTTCTCTCATGCTATCAGGATTTTCCTGCTAAAAAATTCCTTCTCTTTATAAATGATCCTGAATAGTTTATTGCAATCACTGTTTTTGAGCTAGAGATATGACTTTTTTGGGGTTATTCTCATTTAGGTCTGATGTTATCATTACCAGCAAACTGAAAAGAGCATGCTCTTAGATAAATGTATTCCCAAGAGAATGAGGATGAAGTTACTACAAGAAATAAATACCCAGTTTCGTCTTTCTTTCTGCCACCCTTTCCTGAAGGGTAGTTTTCTATTCAGGAAAAGGAAACTTACACAAGTGCTGTTTCTTCTCTCCCCCTCTTTAATCAGAGTCCCCTGGTCTTTGAGAGAGGCTGGATTCACTGGCAAACAGATTTATCTGACAAAATGATTTACATCTTGCTGGCTGCATTGCAGATTTGCCTCTGAATGGAAAAGCTGCAGGTGCAGTGGGCCTGAAGGAGTTTCTGAGTATACTTTGGCATAATAATCCCAATCGTATGTGAACCATATGTTGACGACACAGTTGAAACCCAAAAAATATCCTCTACTGTTCTTTGTGATTTCATATGGGATTAGATAGGATAGAGCCAAGCAGTTTAGGCTGCCAAGTAAAAAAAAAAGCTTGGAAAGCCCCTCATATACTTTGTTGGTTTGTGGGAAAAGAAGGAAGGTGGAAAAAATGAAAGATGCTGAACTGTGAATGAAAAGTTGGGGTTTCCACTTTTGCTGTAGTTGGACACTCATAGGTCACTTGACCTCTCAGTCCCAACATCCTCATCTGTGATGTGGCTGTTGAGTTTGATTGACAAGTGAATCCTCAGTAGTCAGATTGGTAGGGAGGAGGAAGTGGTAGGATTACAAGCTGACTCCTATAGAGATGTCATGCCTCCCACTATGGGCCTTGGCAGCATTCAAGTGTTCAGATCTCAGTGAGGACCCATCTTCTAGGTTGTCCACAACTGTGGAATTTTATGCCAGTCATGGACAGTACATGAGGCCAGCCTTGTGGTTCTTCTTGATTTATCCCATCATGGAGATGCGAAGCCAACAGAAAGTGATTCTAGGAGTGGGATAGATCCTCAAGGAATCTCCCAAGGCTTTGAGGTCTCGATATTCAGGGCAAGGGTGACAGAAGGATTCAAGGTAGAATGAGAGGGCTGGCTGAAAACACAAGACAAAGGTCTTGTTGTGTGGGCATAATCAACCCAAGTGATGGTTAGGAATAGACTGGGCCACAGGAGAAAGCAGGGTCCCACAGCTCTCTACAACCCCTGGTTCTGGGAGTGAGGCTATTGGCTCCTTCCGAACTGGTTGGGGACACAAGGGCTAGATGGAGAGTGTCCTCAGGTGCTGTGGCAAGCCTCAGCAGAGGGCCCAAGAGGTTGTCTGCTTCATGAAGTCACTCCTTTGCTTTTTATTAACTTTTGCCTTTTCCCTCACAGACCAGAGTCCCGTGAGTAATAGATCCTCAGCTGGTTGAGCTACCATTAACACTCTAGCCAGGTTCAAAGTTTTGCTTGAGATAATGGTTATATATAAAGCAGTGCAGATCCTGAAAGCTCAGTTACAAGCACCCCTCCGTTCCCACCCTACAACCTCTGGGTTTGGGTCTTAGGTCCTTGTGCTGCTTTTCGGTGACTGCCTTGAGCTTAGCTGTCCTGATAGACATAGAAAGTGTTCAATTGACAATGATCCCAGAGATGAGGAGTAAGTGAGTATTGAAGTCATAACTTAACTTAAACATTTGTGGACTTCAACTGGCATTAGGAACATACATAGATGTCATGCACTCTCACACACTTTTGGATGTTAGGCACACTCAGGTGTCATACACACTTACTTAGGAGTCTAAACACCCAGGTTAGCTATAATACATTCATTTATATGTTGCATTCACTCATTCTGAGGTAGACACCCAAGTGTTACAGATCATCATTTGGACGGTATGCAAACTCAGATGTAGCATGCACCCCCTGAGAGGTTGGCCACATTTGCTCATGTACTACTCACATGCAGCCTGGGCTTTCAGGTTCTTGTTCAGATGTATATATAGGACAACAGGAATGCTTATTGAGCTGCTGTTCACCGCCACTCAGATATACTCATTCCAGGTGCTGCTCACCTCCACTCAGATATACTCATCCCAGGTGCTGCTCACCTCCACCCAGATATACTCATCCCCGGTACTGTTCACCACCACTCAAATATGCTCATCCAAGGTGCTTCTCACCTCCTTTCAGATATACTCATCCCAGGTGTTACTCACCTCCACTCAAATATTTCATCCAAGTTTGGCATACACTCATACCCATTCTTTCCCATTTGCATGGTTAACCATTCCCATGCTCAAGGAAATTCAAGAGAATACTTGCCATACTGAGTGTGTCACATTTTCTTGGGGTCACTCCCTTCATAGTCTTTTTTCCTTAATGAAATAGTCCTCATTGCTTATCTCCAGTGAGACTGGCCTTTATCAAAAAGTCCCAAAACAATAAATGTTGGCGTGGATGCGGAAAGATAGGAACACTCATACACTGCTCGTGGGACTACAAACTAGTGCAACCTCTGTAGAAAGCAATATGGAGATACCTTAAAGAGATACAAGTAGAAGTACCATTTGATCCAGCAATCCCATTACTGGGCATCTACCCAAAACATCAGATGACACTCTATAAAAAAGACACCTGCACCCAAATGTTTATAGCAGCACAATTCACAATTGCAAAGATGTGGAAACAACCCAAGTGTCCATCAATACATGAGTGGATTAATAAAATGTGGTATATGTATACCATAGAGTTCTACTCAGCTACAAAAAACAATGGTGATACAGCATCTCTTATACTATCCTGGATAGAGCTGGAACGCATTCTATTAAGTGAAGTATCCCAAGAATGGAAAAACAAGCACCACATGTACTCACCATGAAATTGGTATTAACTGATCAACACATAAGTGCACATATAAGAATGACATCTATTGGATGTCGGGCAGGGGGGAGGGGGAGGAGGGAGAAGGGGATGGGTATATGCATACACAAAGAGTGCAATGCGCACCACCCGAAGGATGGACATATTTGAAACTTGGACTTGGGGGGGGGGGGCAAGAGCAACATACATAACCTAAACATCTGTACCCCCATAATATCCTGAAATGAATAAATAAATAAATAAAAAGCCCTATTTTCCTGTCATGAGCGGGATGGTGGTCTCTTAGACATTAGTCTGCCACCCTCCTCATTTGCTGGCAAATTAATAAAGCTCTCTTTCCTTATCCTCAAAAAAAAAAATGAAATAGTCCTGTGTTTCTGACTTTGCTCAAATTGTACTTCTTAACTAAGTGTCTTTAGATGAATAGTTTGATTGAAGGATGGTAGCCTGCACCATGTTCCCTTTTCGTAAACTGTGTGTTACTCCACTATGCCCTCTATAAATGATTGGTTTGGGGCCCCTGCTGCAACCACCTCATTAATTCACAGAAGTCTCCTGTGGGCACTCACTGGGCAAGTGATCTTTTGTCTTATATCATGGCTACCAGAGATCTGTGCAATAAAGCTCTTCTAAAAGTAAAGCATTTATTCAAGAGAAGTACAAACTGTGGGTGTTCAAAGAGATGGTAAAATGTTATCCAATTCCTAAACTTTAGAATAACCTTTACAAGGAGAGTCTACATATTGGGCATGCAGTTGATATTCAATAAAGGCTCAGTCTACTCTGTTCACATGCTAGCATCTTTTTACATCCTTCTAAGTTGGAGGAAACAATGTGAGATCACTAGACAGGAGCTCAGGGGAATCACTGTTCATCTGATTAGTGTTTCTGCATCCAGTCAGATTTGTTTTCATGCTTGCCTTCTGGTTTAATTCAATCCAGTTTGATTCGTTTGAACAAGCATTCATTGATCACTTGTTGGGTGGCAGGCACACTGCAGGGCAGTGTGTGTAAGGAGAGTGATGCAGAGATAATGCCTACTTTTTAAAAGGTCACAATCTAGCCAGTGAGACATTAGTCCCATTTCATATTATTGCAGAACGAAGAAGATAGCAATTAGTGAGCTTAGATAGCAAAGAGGGGGATAACTCATCCAGCCTGGGTAGATCTGCACAGGCTTCACAGAGCAGGTGAAAGATGGGCTCAGCCTTCAGGGAAAGGCTTCCACCGACAGAGGTGGCCAGGATGGGAGGCCACTGCAGGTGGAGGAAGCATGAGATAGTGATGGTATGGGGTGAGATCCAAAAGATGTTTGTGCAATAGCATGGGGTCTGGAGTAGCTAGAATAAGGAGAGCATCATGACAAGACCTTCTGAACGGAAGACTGAAAACCAGGCACAAAGGGCTTCAAATGCTAGTATGAGGGTTTAGATTATATAATTTGGACATTGGAGAGCCTATGAAAGTGTTTGAAGAGAGGTAGTGCTACATAATTAGGAAGATCAGTGGATTGACAGATTGCTTGATCAAATAAATCAGAGGTAAAGAAACCAGTTGAGTCCAGGTAAGAGGTAGGAAAGTGCCCAACCTGGGCATTATCAGTGGGAGGGGAAGAAAGAGGTGGGTCAGGTGCAGCCTTGCAGAAGTCAGATCAACAGGGCTTGTTGATTTGAGATGAAGAGTGAGAACTAGGAGCTAGGAACTGAGGATGAACCCTAGATTCAGGATCTGCTACTTGACAGAAGGTGCTACCATTCACTCAGAAAAGAGATGTAGAATAAGGAGCAGGCAGGTTTGTAGGGGCTGGGGCTGAGTTGAGTTTTGGACATGTCCAGTATGAGCTGGCTTTTAGACATCCAAATGGAAATGGAGTTCTACAAAACGGTGGGTTTGAAAATCTGAAGTTCAGGAGGGAAGTTCAGTTATAGATAGAAGTAATGAAGATGTCTCCATACAGGGGAAGTTGGCTTGACACCATGAGAACTAACAAGCTCACCCTTCCAGACAGTTGCTCATCTATCTACCTCTCCTCTTTCCTGTCCAGTGTTTATCAGCTGGTTGTCAAGGAGGAACGACTTCAGAAGTCTCGGAGGGCGGCTGACATTATCGAGTGCTTTTCGGTGCCTGTGAGCTATCGGAATGCCTCCAGCCTCGATTCTCTACACTACTTCGCTGCTGAATTGAAGCCTGCCAACCTGCCTGTCACCCAGCCGTTTACAGTGGGTGACAACAAGACGTACAATGGCTACTGGAACCCTCCTCTCTCCCCGCTGAAAAGCTACAGCATCTACTTCCAGGCACTCAGCAAAGCCAATGGAGTAAGTGTGGCCACATGGAGGCCATTCCTTGCCTTGTTTGGGTTTTCACATTCATTTGCACATGATGGGGCAGTGTGGCTCTGGAGCAGAAGTCAGGAAACCAGCCTCAGGGGCCAAATCCTGCCCCATGCTTGGTTTTTTTTATATAAAGGTTTTTTTTTTTTAATTCAGTGATGCCTATTTATTTACATATTGTCTATGGCTGCATTAGTGCTTAATAGTAGAGTTGAGCAGTTGCAACAGGGACTGTGTGCTCCACAAAGCCTAAAATATTTGCCACTACCCTTTACAGAAAAACTTTGCAGACTCCTGTGTTAGAGTACGGAAAGTGCCTTACTTGAGCAAATCACATGGTCTGAGTCTCAATTTCTTCACACAGAATAATAATACCTATCGATTTGTTATCTAGGAATACACTAAGTGTGTTTTGGTTGATCATTGTATATTACTCCTTTATGGTTACCATTAGTCACATTAGAAAATAGTTTTTCTCCAAAGACAAGGTAACCATTTTTGTATCAAATATTTCTTTGGTCAAAGAATGGTGCCACAAACGATGAGTGTGATGTGCACCTCCCGGGGGAAGGACGCGCTTGAAGCTCGGACTTGAGTGGGGGGGGGCAAGGGCAACATATGTAACCTAAACATATGTACCCCCATAATATCCTGAACTAAAAAAAAAAAGATAAAAAAAATAGGAATGGTGCCAGTCATAACATCAGAAAATCACAGGGCTGGAAAGAGTCTTCAAGCTCATCCAGCAACCCCCTTCAAAAAAAAAAAACAATGCTTCAAGCAATATTATAATGTCACAGTTAACTGGGATTAGTGCTTATTCTTGAATACTTCCAAAGAGAGAGAACATGCTTATTTCTGAGGTAATTTTGTTGTTAGGAGCAGGGGTGGGCTGTGTCTATAAGAAGGCTTTTTAATGTATTTACTTAAATATCTCTTATTGAAGTTTTCACCCATTGCTCTTGGTCTACACTCTTAGGAGCCTATAGAATCAATGCAATCACCTTCTTAGTTGGTATCCATTCAGTTATATAAGATCTTTTCTCCCACCCACTTCCCCTCTGTACAGACATGGCCATCTGGTCCTCTTTTCTGCAAGCTAAATATCTTCAGTCCCTCTTATAACACAAGTTTGCATTTTCCATCCAGGATGTTTTTGTGGACACAGTCCAGGTTGCCATATTTCATTCAACAAACATGTAATGAACACCGACAATGGTTAGGCTCTAAGGTTCATATTAATGTTGTCTAGTACATGCCCTCCAAGAGCTTATAGAAAAGTAAGGGAGTTTGTCATGTGCCGTGTATCTGGAGGAGTGAGAAGCTCACTGGATAAGGGAAGGCTGAGACAAAAGCAAGATTTGGTGAAGCCTGTGGGGAACAGCCTGTGCAGGCTCTGGGTGGCCAAGACAGAGAGCTTAGTCTGTCAGTAGCAGTCATTGCCTGGTGAGAAACCTGGACTGAGGAGCTAATTAACATTTAGAATGTCCACATACCTATTTAAATTCCACTTTGGTATTTCAGTTCTGCATTTATTACTAGTTCAAGCAACACTCCTTACAGAGTATAAAACTACAAAGAGAAGCTGCCAGACTGCCTTCCACCTGTCCATCTGGCCTTCCTTCTGCAGGAAGCACTCTGATATATTGAGCAGGAAGCCATAAAGACCAGCAGCAGCAGCTGGGTCCCTTCTTGTTCTTGATTCTCTGCATCCCACACTGGCCAGTTTATTGGTTCAGCACAAGTCTCTAAGAAGAGCTGGCTTTCCCAGCTCTTGGCACACATCAAGAGGTGTGGTTGGGCTTCCATGCTGAGAAGAGGTAGAAGTAGCTATACTAGATTCTTCTCACTGAGATACTCATAAAACCTAGGAATAGAACCCAAGAAACTAGCAAATGTACCCCAGAAAGAATTTCCCCAACCAGAACATGGTTGGCTCTGAGCAGAACAGCAGGAGACACAGGACAAATGTTAGAGGTTTTGCTCCCCAAACATCACATCATAGACTCCCTCTTCAAAACATGGGGTTTGGCCATTGAGACAAAAAAAAAAAGTATCTTACTCTGAAGCTGCCTCATTTCAGAAGTAGTTTCTACTACTGCTTCTGAGATGCATAAAACCATTTAATTATGCATGTCTTCCATTCCACACCAGGTGTACTATCATTTTGGAACTAAAACTCCCAGTTATGAAACACAAGCATAATGGAATTGGATCAGTGCTTATACCAAGTGTCTTGGAAATGCAGTTGGCCTCACAGGAACAGAGAGAGGAAAAGCGGTGGGAGCTGGGCACTCAGAATGCTGCATTTTTCTGGCAAGGAAAAAACTACACACTGTTTCAAATTACCATCTTTAGTATTAAATTTTACTGAAAAGAGCTGGGTGAAAGGGTCATAGGAGCAGAATAGCCATTCTCAGTCTAACAAATCTCTGCCTGGCCCCACTCAGATTTCTCCATAATGTAAAGGGCTGCAGACAACGCAGTTGAGCCTGGAGGATTTTT
>NW_012149485.1:549662-551736 GCF_000956105.1 Propithecus coquereli
ATTATAAAAGGAGAAAAAATAGCTTGTGTCAAATAAAAACCAGAATTCCTCAAATCAATATCACTAAAAGATTAAAAACAAAGGATGGAACAAAGTGAATGAAACAGATTAAATGAAAACAACAATGGTCCTTTGTTGCAGGATGGTTGTGGGCCAAGACAGATAATTTATTGGCAACCAATTTCATTCCTCCCTGCCCTACCTGCAAGTTTTAGTCAGGGCAGGGTAAGAGAATTCTAGGGTCCAGATTTCTTTATTCTATGGATATTAAGGATGGTTTGTCAGCTCATCAAACTGGCTATGAATTCGGCCTTTACAATCAGACTGCCTACCTACAAAACCCTAATAGCCATGCAACTTTAGGTAAGCTACTGAAAGAATCAGATAGTATTGCTTAACTAAGGAAACATCTATCAAGCACATGCTTTTGTCAAAAGAAGGCACTTTCCTGAGTGCTTGGAAAACAGCAATATACCAAATAGACAAAAATCCCTGCCCCTGTAGTGTAAACATTCTAGTGGGGGAGAGAACAAAAATAAATAAGTGAAATCCTGTGTCAAAGAATTAATATTAAGTTCCACATTAGGAATGCGAAGTCATTCATTCAATGGGGACTATTATTAGCATGAGGAAAAAGACATTAAGCAAACTATGGTGATCTATGAATGTGGAATGTTCTAGTCCACTACAGAGAGTTCAAGTATGATGTGCATTATTAGACGTGGCAGGGTACGTGCACGCATTTTAATGAAGTGTGAGTTGTTCACAGGCACTTGTGTGGGGAATTTTGATCTGATTAGTAATCTCAATGTACCCATTGATGCTTTCTTACAGACAACAAGGGAAGTCCCAGCTATCAAAGCACTGTCCTTGGTACTGAATTAGTAACACCTGTCTGTCTTGTGAATCAGGCTATATTGTAACCATTTGTTTTGGATGCAGCTATATTATACATTCTTAGCGTCTTAAAGTTGGGTGGACTTTGAACTGTCACCTGGTCTAGAGCAGAAGCCAAAAAAGAAATCTCCAATAAAGTGTCCTTGGCAAGACATCATATCGCTTTAGCTTGATTACTGCAAATCTCTGGAGTGAAAGGGAGTTGATTCCTTTGTGGAGCAGGTGAAAAATATTAGAACTTTTTTCCCTATATAAAGCCAAATTCTATCTCCTTAACTCTCCCCTCTTGGCCACTTGTATTGATTTGAACAAATCAAATCTTTCTTTCCCACATCAGCCTTTCAGAGAAAATACGACAGTACCAGCTGCCCACCCCTGGCCACCCAAGTCGTTTCTCATTGATAGTTAACATGCAGTTACTTCTTTTCTTTCCCACACGGCATAATTTCTGAATCTCTTTCATCTTATTTACCCTTTACTCTGATAGATTCCTTTTTGTCCCATGCCCTCCTTAAAAGGGGGTGCTCAGAATCTATCACTGTTCTTCAGATATGATTAGATCATGCCTGCTACATTTTAACTACCCTTCCTGTCTTAAACATTTCCTACGACGTTATTTCTCAAACATCCCAAAATGTTTTTCTCACTTCAGGGCCTTGATGCAAGCTGTATTTTACCTAAATATCTCTTTTCTTCATTATTTGCAGAACTAGTGCCTTCTCATTTTTTCAGACCACAGTTTCAATGTTACATGCCCTGATAACTTTCCAACCATATTACCTAAGAGCTACCCACCAGTACTACTTACATGTTAACCTACTGTTTTTCTTTATAACACTGGATATATTTTCAGTTGCCCACTTTCGTGTACTGCATGCCTACTTCACCATTCCTCCAAGAATGAGGAACTCTGGTTTGGATTTTTGTTTTGTTTTTGGTTTTGGGGGGATTTTTTGCTGCTATTAATATATCCTCCATCCCAAGTACCGTATTTCACACATAGTACACACTCGGTAATCATTTGATAGATGAATGAATGAGAATACAAACTGTTTCTTATCGTCTGTGAGTCTGTTTCCTCACTTATAAATTGAAATAGTAATACATACTTCACACAACCATTTTGAGGATTAAATAAAAAAAGATCTTGAATAATGAAAAGCACCAAGTGTAAGTA
>NW_012149485.1:551786-574487 GCF_000956105.1 Propithecus coquereli
TGTCACCTGGTCTAGAGCAGAAGCCAAAAAAGAAATCTCCAATAAAGTGTCCTTGGCAAGACATCATATCGCTTTAGCTTGATTACTGCAAATCTCTGGAGTGAAAGGGAGTTGATTCCTTTGTGGAGCAGGTGAAAAATATTAGAACTTTTTTCCCTATATAAAGCCAAATTCTATCTCCTTAACTCTCCCCTCTTGGCCACTTGTATTGATTTGAACAAATCAAATCTTTCTTTCCCACATCAGCCTTTCAGAGAAAATACGACAGTACCAGCTGCCCACCCCTGGCCACCCAAGTCGTTTCTCATTGATAGTTAACATGCAGTTACTTCTTTTCTTTCCCACGTGGCATAATTTCTGAATCTCTTTCATCTTATTTACCCTTTACTCTGATAGATTCCTTTTTGTCCCATGCCCTCCTTAAAAGGTGGTGCTCAGAATCTATCACTGTTCTTCAGATATGGTTAGATCATGCCTGCTACATTTTAACTACCCTTCCTGTCTTAAACATTTCCTACGACGTTATTTCTCAAACATCCCAAAATGTTTTTCTCACTTCAGGGCCTTGATGCAAGCTGTATTTTACCTAAATATCTCTTTTCTTCATTATTTGCCTTCTCATTTTTTCAGACCACAGTTTCAATGTTACATGCCCTGATAACTTTCCAACCATATTACCTAAGAGCTACCCACCAGTACTACTTACATGTTAACCTACTGTTTTTCTTTATAACACTGGATATATTTTCAGTTGCCCACTTTCGTGTACTGCATGCCTACTTCACCATTCCTCCAAGAATGAGGAACTCTGGTTTGGATTTTTGTTTTGTTTTTGGTTTTGGGGGGATTTTTTGCTGCTATTAATATATCCTCCATCCCAAGTACCGTATTTCACACATAGTACACACTCGGTAATCATTTGATAGATGAATGAATGAGAATACAAACTGTTTCTTATCGTCTGTGAGTCTGTTTCCTCACTTATAAATTGAAATAGTAATACATACTTCACACAACCATTTTGAGGATTAAATAAAAAAAGATCTTGAATAATGAAAAGCACCAAGTGTAAGTAAAGTCTGAATATCCATTCAGTGTAGAATGAGAGATGTGTTTTTGAGTCATTTTCACCATAATCAGATGAGCCCTAAAGGACTTTCTTTCCATCACAGTAGTAAGATTTTTTTTTCCCCCAGATGTCTCATTTCCCAAGCTCCAGGCTCCTGGGCAGCCTTGATTTCCTCCAAATCCTCCAAATGGTACCCAGAGTAGCTGTCTCAGTTGTAAACAGCAGGTGGGTGCAGTTTTGCATTGTTTCTTTCCCACTCTTCCCAGAATGAGGTCTGCTGAATTTACTGTTCTCTGCATCCTCACCACGATTAGCCATAATCGTGAAGTTGAAAGGACAATAATTAACAGTTGGATGCAAAACAAGTGTGGCAAACTCATGCAAGTATCCATCAGAAGCCACCTTTTGTTGGACAATGCTGTGTTCTATTTATGCAGAGAAAAAACTCTTTCCTTGCCATATCCCTTCCATCATGCAGAGGTGCATTTAACCTGGATGATGCCTCTGCCAGATAAATAAGAGAAGTGGGAAGAAGAAGGGTGATTTTTCTCTTTCTCCTACTTCCTCCTCCAAGTGTTGAACTCAGTCGCCTCCTGAGAGCAGTTGGAAGCCAGATGCTGTGTGGAATTGTTTGCCATGTTTGCAGTGTAATCATATTATAATAGTTGAAATGATCTAGGTAGGGCTGGATTAGGGGGAAATTCTGTGTCTCTGAATGCATTGGAAGAAATTATATTTAGTTGTGTCCAAGCAGTGTTAAAGAAATATTTGCACATAGATGGGTTTTTCATGGCATGATGGGTTGGAAAAAACTGAGAGTTGAACATCAGACAGACCTGGCTTTGAATTATGGCTGTCCTCAGCCCTGTGAACTTGAACAGTTTACTTAACATCTCCAGATGCATAGTGTGATTAATGATCTACCTCTCAAAAGTATGGGGACAGTAAATGAGACAATGTATATAAAACCATCTTATGACATTACAGCTGTAATGTTTGTTCTCTTTTCCTTGGGCTGTTTTCCTGAGATGCCCTTCCTGAGAGGGCAGGGGATTAGAGCATCCTTGCCTGGCATATCCCAGTTTGTCCAGTAGATTCCCCATGGAAGCACATACCTTCCTAACTTTGGAGGACCTCATGACTCTTGCCTGTGTCCCAGCTAGTGACTGCCTTGACTCACCCACAACTCATCCCAGGCTTTATTCTTCTTAGTTTAACTTCTCATACATGGTTTCAAGCCTGACATCTGTTCCTATGGAATCTTTTGACATAATTGATCTTACCTTTTGGGTATGATATTGCCCTTTCCAGCCTATTTCCTGATTCTCTTGTTAGATGACTGACTATTCACATGTCACAAACAAAAATCTCAGATGGACATGGACAAGGAGCTATAGGAGACCCAGACTCAAGAAGGTTAAGAGTCAGGACCATAAAGAGGCCACGTGGCAGTTTGGGTCTTGGATATTCCATCATGGAGTTTGTAAGAAAGCTCCTATATTGGTTAGGATAAACTACATCATGCTGTAGTAACAAACAATGACAAAATCTCAGTGGATTACCAGAAAAAAAAATATTTTTCACGCCTGCCAAATATCTGAAATGGGTCAGCAGAGGATTCTGCTGATCACGGTTACTCAGGACCCAGGCTGATGGAGAGTCCATATTGACACAACCACTAAGTCAGAGAAAGAAAAACGTGGCACATAAAGCAGTGGCTAGAAAAGTTCCCATGAAAAAATGATACACAGCGTTTTCACATTCCATTGGCCAAAGCTAACCACATGGTGATACTTAACATCAAAAAGTGTAAGGTGGTTCCTTCTCACTATGTGCCTAGAAGGAGAATTGGAATATTTGAGAACATCACTAATGACCACCACACATTTCCGTGATGACTAAGCTTTGCCTTCAAATTCTTATAATATCCAGACCCACCCTTGAAGCACTTGTGCAATTTCTATCACAGATCCTTAGGACTTTCAGTTATGGACACTAAGCAAGGTGCTTTCACCCGCACTGCTTCCTTGATTCGTATCACGAAGTGACTCCATTTCTGTCAACAGAAGGGTAGACAGCCAGAATACCCCTGGAATCTCAGAGTCTCGGTGACTTCATACCGAAGGAGGGATTTTAGTAGCAGCTTTTTGTCTTGTACCTCCATGGGGAATGGTGAAGACACATCTGACGCTCACTATGCCAGGGTTCCACTCTGAGGGGCAGTGGTTCTTCCGATGCTGCCATGCAGTGTAGCTGAGAGGCCTCAGCCAACCTGCTCACCAGCGGTAACAGAAAGCTGTGAACCAAAGGCCCCCGCATACCCATTTGCTGACTTGTCATCAAAGTCCTATATTGGGAACATATTTCTGGATTTTATTAGCTCTACAGATCCCTGTGGAAGTGGAGAGGAGGACTCAACTGGACATTTGGAATCCAGGGTTATCATCCCAACCTTTCTATAACCACTTCGGAAAACCTCGGTCTGGTTAATGTCCCTTCCCAGTTCTTGTCTGTCACCAGAGCCTAGGTTCCATGTCCCGTCCACCTGCCTGGGCCTTGTTCCCAGTCCTCAGTGGATTCTGTCTGTGGGGCCCAGTGTACCCTCTTCGGCATCTCTAATTCCAGGCCTCCACTCTCTCATCTGAGTCTTTTCATATGCTGTTAAAAACTCTGGGCTTCTGCCGGAGCTCCGCTGTGCCTAAACTTCTCTCCTCAGCTAAGAGAGAAATTCCCTGAGTGTCACCTTGTACAGATACCAAGATGAGCTCTCCCAGGTTGATGCTTTATTTTTTCACTCACTTACAGGTCCTACAGCTTTTATTATCATGCTATGAGACCTGAGGGAGCAAGAACATTTTCCTTCCCATGCAAATATGCTTTAAACTCATTTGGAGAAAGAGATGAAGGTTACCCAAATGTTGACAAGAGATAATCTTGTCAGCCTGGGCCTTGCGAAATAAATGTGCCAACCCTAGTCCTAACAAGGCTTGTGGAAATAGCAGCCTAAGTTTCCATATAGGAGGGTCTTTTTCCCCATAAGGTCCCTCCAAAGCAAGGGACCGCATGAAGCTTGGACTGATTGCCCCCAAAGGGTGAAAAAAATGGGGAAACCTCAGAATTTTAAAACTGGATTCATGGGTTTAAGAAGGAGCTCTGCCATTTATCATCTACATGAACTGAATACTTGCCTGCCAACCTCAGTTTCCCCATATGTGAAATGGGGATGAGATGTGCCCTTTCATGCTCACTGAAATCTTTGTAAATAAACAATTGGTGTGATAACCCTTTGCAAACTCCTAAGGACTTTTCAAATGGTATAGTTGCTGACATGAACATATACATATGTAGCATATATGTATATATTTGTGCATGTGTGTGTGTATATATATATATTCAGCATATGTCCATATACACATGAATATTTTTGCATGTGTGTATATATTTATGTGTGTGCATATATATGAGATGCATGCATACATGTTCAGTTAAAATGAAGTGTTAAATTTAGCTCAAGAATTGTATAGTGAGGCCGGGCATGGTGGCTCATGCCTGTAATCCTAGCACTCTGGAAGGCTGAGGCAGGAGGATTGCTTGAGCTCAAGAGTTTGAGACCAGCCTGAGCAAGAGTGAGACCCCATCTCTACTATAAATAGAAAGAAATCGGCCAAACAATTAAAAATAGGAAAAAAGAAATTAGCCAGGCATGGTGGCGCGTGCCTGTAGTCCCTGCTAACTGGGAGGCTGAGGCAGGAGGATCACTTGAGCCCAGGAGTTTGAGGTTGCTGTGAGCTAGGCTGATGCCACGGCACTCTGGCCCAGGCAAGAAAGTAAGACTCTGTCTCAAAAAAAAAAAAAAATAAGAATTGTATAGTGGAATAAAGAGGAATCATTGTGCCAGGGGCCTAGTATAAGTGATTAATGAAATGGTACACTATTTGTACCTCTTGAGCTTCCTGGAAGCCAAGGCAAAAAGGAACATGTGGAAAATTTGCATAGCTTCTCTTACTTGATAGAAGGAAGTGTATATATATATATATATGTACACACACACACATATATATATATATGAGAGACACTAAAGGAGGGATTTATCACATATATCCTTACATAAGAGGCCCTGAAGAGATGCAGGTCAATATCACAAGAATATTTTTGTTTAAACATTTGATTAATCTCTTCTATATCAATCCTATGAAACCTGAGATTAAAATATTAGAATTTAATACAGACATTTGCACCCAAGAATTTTGTCTGTTTCTTGTGCTGAAAATGGCATTACTGCTATTAATTAATGATATTAAATGAGATTAATGGATTTCCAAGTTTATTTCTCCTCAGCATTTTTGGTGACTGTGCCTAGCATGGGGTCTTTCCTATTGCATAGACGGACACTGATCAGCTACGTGACCTTAGGCAAGTGATTTAAGCTCTCTGAGTCTCTTTCTCTTTTAGAAAATGTGATGCCCCTAGTATTGACTTTATAAGAATTTTTGTAAATATTAAATGACAAGATGCATGAAAAAATGCTGTCACAGTGCTTGGTGTGCAATAAACAATGTCAGTTATCACTCCTAGACTACACAGGTGGCATACATGGGGCAGAGTGGGGAGGGACACTAAGGAAAGAAGGAGCAAAATCTATAGGGCCACAGACTTTTTATTCATCAATCAAATCTGAGCAGACTGTGGGCATCATGTGGGAGGAGGGAATTCAGGGAGGAGGAACAAAATCAGTGAGGTCCAGGGTGTCCAGAGATGCCAGCTGCCATGCTAGATGCATGAACCAGAAAGAGGGGAATGTTGTACTTGCAGAGAGACAAGTGAAGAAGTGGGACAATTCTTCTGCCGGCCCTTCCTTCCTAGAGGCTGAATTTTGGTCAAGTCCATCTTTCACATCATGGCCCTCAACTTTGCAAATCCATCCACTTAATTCATTAGGTTACAGAACTGAGGAGATTGACATGAACCAAACCTACAAGACACTGATGGAAATCATAGGCAATGATTTTGTAAAAACTGAATTGTTCGTCCACCACCACTCCACCAAATTATTCCTCAACCTTCCTATCTCAGTAAAGTCTAGGTTACCTAAGACACCTCACCTTCTATGTCCAATCATCACCAAGTTGTATTTATTCTGCACTTTAAAATTCTTTCCCGTCCATATCCTTTTCTCGTCTCCAGTGCTTCCATCCTAGGCCTGGATACCACCATCTCTTGCCTGGACGACCTCAATGGTCTCCTCATTCTTCTTCCCACATCCATGATTGCCTGCCTCACGCATATTCTTCAATCACAGCAAGTGTAAATTGGTGCACTCTGTATCCTCATTTAACACATGAGCAAGCCAAGACTCAGAGGCTATGATTTGCTGAAGCACATTCCAGAAGCAAGAGACTAAGCTGGGTTTTAATCTTTGCATGCAAAAAATTCAAGTAGGCAGTCCTGTGCCTTTAGTGCCCCGTTTCATGCTGGGTCTTAGACCCAAAAAGTGGCTTCATAGAGGAATGCGGCTCCACTGTAACCAGCAGGAGTCCCTAAAAGATCTCAAATCCCTCGCACACCCATACTTTCCTCTTTCTCCCACCAGACATGGCCAGCCTCGATCTCCCACTCAATCTCGAAACACCTGCTGGCCCTGCCATTTACATCAACAAATAATGAGGAGCTGTACTAATAACAATTATCATAATAAATTGGCCTTTGATTACATCTGTCACCTGAGAATTTCAAAGACTTTACAAACATCAATTAGTAATTACAGCTCAACGGATCTCTCACAGAGAGCAGGAATCATTAAGTTCAGATAAGAGCTGTGCAGGGAAACACGGAAGTCTGTTCCGGCTTGGGTCAGTTTAGACCGGGGGTTGTCAGCTCCTGATAGAAAGTCTAAGCCCCTCTCCATGAAGCCCTGAGGAACCACAGCTCTGACATCCCAATTAGGGGATAACTTGTACAGCCAATCCATAGCCTCAAAGTCACATCGCTGAGGAATGGGAGACGTAAAATGCAGTATTGGAAGGGAGCTCGTTTATAGATTGCCCAGTTCTCTTCTTTTGGCAGAAAAAGAAACTGAAGTCCAGTGTGGGGAAGTGATTTGCCCAAGATCAGAGCCGTGGATTAAACCCAGTCTCCCACATCCGTCTGCATTTGTTTACTTTGCAAAATTGTGCCTTCATTGGTCCTCTGTAAGGGGATGGTGATAATCCGGCAATCATTGATTAAGGGCTCACTCTGAGTCAGAGGGGGATGCACAGATAAATAAGATACCTGCCTCAGGGAACCCACAGTCCATGGAGAAGACAGTCATGAAAACAAATATATATAATAACCTGTACCAGGAATCACAGTGGCTGAAGACTTGGTACACAGCTGCAAACTTGGAGGTGGAGGGGCAGGGGAGGTGCTTAGGAAAAGTCTCATAGAAAAAGTGACATTTGAGTTGAGTTGAATATTGACAGATAAGTGGATATTTCCCAGGCAGACAATGGAGTAGAGGAGAAGGTGTACTTGGGCAGAAGCCCAAAGGTGGGGAACTTCCCGATACACTTGGGGAGATTTGGTGGGATTGGTTCTGGGATATGGAGAGAAGGCCAGATAGAAACACAGACCAGATAATGGGGGCCCTTGCATGCCATGCCAAAAAGCTCAGAATCTATTCTTTTGAAAACAGGGAAAATTAGAAAATAATCCTAGTATCAATTTATTAAAATCATAAGATTATGCAAAAATATTTGCATATTTCATGCACTTGTGCACACAAAATCTTGTTCACCCTGGCGAGATGTGCAGAGGGTATTGCTCCCACTCTGCAGGTGAAAATGCTGTGAGTCAGAAAGATTAAGGAATTTACGTGGAGAATTTACTCAAGGTTACCCACTCAATGAGGAACAGAACCAGAATCTGAACATCTAACTTCATTTGTTATTTGTGACATGTTTGTATGTGCCAGGTACTACGCCACCAACGAAAGGGACAGGCAGGTCTCCTGCTTCCATGAACTTACTTTCTGGTGGGAAGATGGAAAGTGATAATTAGTAAATATACAAATAAATAGTTTCATATACTGATGTGGGAAAATTGAAAGGAGTGACACAATAGGGACAGATGGAGAGTGTGGCAACCGAGTGGCATCAGCAGGGAAGGCACCTCTGAGCAGGTGGCATAGAACAGAACTCAGATGATGAGAAGGTGAAGGTCTCAAGGCATTGCAGGCAGAAGGAACAGCAAACATAAAGTCCCTTAGAATGAAGTAAGTTGGGCATGTTTGGGGATCATAAGCAAGACCACTGTGTCTGGAGGGGAAAGGTGATGAGTCAGAGGGGACAGCAGTGTTTGCTTGGGTGGGACAGTGATGGTGAAGGGAGGGAGTTGGGGTTTAATTTTCAGTCCTCTGGGAATTGACTGGAGAGTTTTAAACCGGAAGCAGTGGTACCTGACTTGGGTAATTAAAAGATTACTCTGGCTAATGAGGAGAGGGAATTAGTTACAGGGGTCCAGAAAGGCTTCAGGTGGGGTGGTCAGGAAACTATTGCAGTCATCCGGGCAAGAGATGGTGGTGGTTTGGACCATGATGATAACCGTAGGGACCAAGAGAACACAATGTATTCAGGATACGGGAAAATAGGTATTGTTCTCACCTTTACAAAACATGTTGTTATGAAATATTTCACACCTGTACGTAAACAAAGAGGGTAGATAACAGAGTGATCTCTGTATGCCCATCACTCGGCCTCAGCAATGAGTGGTCCACAGTCCATCTTGTTTTATCCCAACCCACTCCCTCTATTCTACCAAATATTTGTTAACTCTGTATTTCGGGTAATTTCAAACTCACAAAGAAGTTTCAAGAATAATATAAAAAACGTTCATAAAATCTCTGCCTGGATTCCCTAATTGCTAACAGTTTACCATAGTTGCTTTACTGTTCCATTTTCCCTCTCTCTCTCCCTCCCTTTTTCTCTTTTTCTCTTCTCTATCTATAAATCAGCTGATCTATTACCTCTTTATTCCTAAATGCTTTAATGCGCATTTCCAATGTAGCCGCAATACAATTGCCAGGAAATTGATGTTGATGTAATAGTGCTGGCCCTAATTTTAACAATTGTCTCAGTTACATACTTTAAGTAAAACTTTTAAAAAATTCTGGTCTAGGATCATACATTGAGTTTAGTTGTCCTGCCCCTTTAGAGTCCTCGTATCCCAGGCTTTCCTTGGCTTTTACGCTCTTGACTCTTTGAAAACTACAGGCCAATTATTTTACAGAATGTCCCTCAAATTGGGTTTGTCTGAGGTTTCCTCATGGTTAGATTCAGGTTATGCATGTTTGTCAGGGTCAGGAACCACGCAAAAGTGATGTTGGGTTCTTCTCGGTGTGTTGTATCAGGCGGTGTATGATATCCATTTGTTCCGTCACTGATAATGTTAACTTTGATAAATTCAAGTGTTGTCCACCATGGTTTTCTCCACTATAAAGTTACTATTTCTTTGCAATGTGTAAGTATTTTATACAGACATATTTCTAGACTATGGAAGATCTTGTTCTTCATCAAAATTTCATCCTTTAGTTTTAGCATTTGCTGATAATTTTTGTCTAAACCAACTATCACAAAGATGTTTGCCAAATGATGATTTTCTAATTCCATCATTCGTTCTACATTTATTAGTCAATGTCTGTTGTGAGGATGAGTTCTCCTTTCTCCTCTATTTTTAATGTATTCATTTATTTATATTAATAAAAATTTATAGATTCTTATTTTATTCAGCAGGTTATAATTTATCACCATCATTATTTATTTTTATGCCAAAAATTGTCCCAGACTTAGCTAGTGAAGCCCCTTCAAGATGATTCCTTTGTCCTTCTGGCATGTGTCCATTAGTTCTTGAAAATTTCTGACACAGTATCTGCTGGATTCTCTGCCCCAACTCTGGTTCCTTTTAATGGGGAATGATAGAAACTCGTATCTGGAAACTAGTGGGTATCAATGCTAGTGAGTATCATTGATTCTAAGGCTCTTACAGTGAGTCATAGTTAAAAAGTCTTTCTTACACATAGGTTATAAAGGAATTTGCCCATATCTGCTTCTAGGTCTTATATAGTTTAATTTTTAGATGTATAATTTTTGATGTTTGGTGTTTATTTTTGTGTATGGTATAACGTATGAATCTAATTTTACCTGTTTCCCCAAATATTTGTCTAGTTGTCCCGGCAACATTTATTAAAAGGTCCATCTTTGCCCTGATAATTTGAGATGCCACTTTTATCATATTTTAAATTTTCATATATTCTTGAGTCTTTTCCTGGACTTTGTATTCTATTCCACCAGTCTGTTTGCCTGTTTGTGCACCAGTACCACCCTGTTATGATGAGGGGCTCTGTGCTTTAATATCTGGTAGGGAAACTTTCCCCACCCAGGTTTCCTTTTTCAGTGATTTCCTAACTCTTCTTGCATATTCATTTTTTCATACAAAGTTTAGTGTACATTTATACGGCTCCATAAAAAGTCTATTAGTAATTTTACTGGGATTGCATTAAATTTTTAAATTAATTAGGGTGAACTGACATCTTTAAGATGTTGAATTATCCTACCTGAGACAAGGGATGTCTTTCTATTTGTTCAAGTCTACTTTTGGGTCTTTCAGGAGTCCAGTAAAGTTTTCTTCATACAGGTTTTACACATTCTTGTTATTACCAAGTTGCCTTTGTAATGGGGTTTTGCTACCAGTATGTCCTACAACTAATTATTGGTTGTATATAAGGCAACTAGTGTCTTTGTATGTAAATTATTGTTTTTTGGGGGTGCATAAATATTCATGCATATTATGTTCCTCATTAACCGTAGTTTTTAGCCTTAAAAAGTGTCCATGTTTAATGCTTTTTTAGTTGAATTTTTGTTTGTTATCAGGATAACTAACACTCTTTCTTATTTTTTTCATTTGCTGTTTATAATTTCTCCAATTCCTCTGAATAATGTTTTAGGTGTGACCTTTATATACAGAAGGTAGTTGAGTCTTGCTTTGTGAGTCAAATTGAAATCTTTTTCATTTAATTTGTGTGAGCTAAACACATTCACATTTGTTGACATGACTGATATATTTTGTCTTGACTCTGCCCGATATTTTTATATCGCAACTTACCATATTAATTGTATAATACTTGTTGCTGTGCTTTCTTTACTCTTTTATTTTAAAATTTCATTTGGCCAGGCGCAGTAGCTCACGCCTGTAATCCTAACACTCTAGGATGCCGAGGCAGGAGGATTGCCTGAGTTCAGGAGTTCGAGACCAGCCTGAGCAAGAGTGAGATCCCGTCTCTACTATAAATAGAAAGATAGGGACAGATGGAGAGTGTGGCAACCGAGTGGCATCAGCAGGGAAGGCACCTTTGAGCAGGTGGCATAGAACAGAACTCAGATGATGAGAAGGCTTGAGCCCAGGAGTTTGAGGTTGCTGTGAGCTAGGCTGACACTACGGCACTCTAGCCCAGGCAACAGAGTGAGACTCTGTCTAAAAAAAAAAAAAAAAAATTTCATTTGGTATTTAGGAATGTTTGTATTTTTGTTCTAGTAGTTACCTTTATTTTTATATTTTTAATACCTTTAATCCTATTTTTTCTTGTTTAAACTTTGGCTATCTAGTTTGTCAATTTTTTATGGTATCCATTAACTTTCACCTATTTCCCATACCATAATAAATGACCTTCTACTACTCTACTCTTTCCCTATTTCTTCTCTTCCTCATTTTCAATTGTATTATTTCTATATTGTCAGAAAATATAAGATTTATATATTCTCCCTTCAACTGTGTCCCTACCTTATTGTAGTCTTAGATTTACAATTAAATATATTAAATGCTTACCAACAGTCCTTTTGCTGAAGTTTTCCTCAGTCGTATCTTTATGGGATGACATTTATCCTCTACTGATTGTGCAATGAAGGTTCATGATTACAGTATTCCCTGAACTTTTGAATGTTGAAAGCTATTTTTCTATAGCTTTGCTATTTGAAAAACTCCTGGCTAGCTATAAAACTCCTGATTCATACTTTCTCTGAGCTTCCTGAAAATGCTGCCCCATTATTTCCTTGCCTGTTTGTTGTTGTTTTTGAGAAGTTTCATGATAGTCTAATTCTCTTGCTCCTGTGTATTATTTGATCTTTTTGTCTAGAGGCCTTGAGAATTTTTTTTTTTAAGTTTAACACTATGATATATCTTGGAGTTGATCATATCCCTCTTCTCAGAGATTCCAACTATACATATATTGGATTTTCTTTGTCTTACTTTTAAACCATTTTTTCACTGATCCTTGTGAATGTTTTTCTTTATCTCATTGTTGTCTTTGTTGTGTTTCTCTCTTTCTTCAATATCCCCTGTTAAATTACTTCTTTGGACATCTTGCCATATAATCTTCATCTCTGAGATGATTTTTATTCCTTTTATTTCTCTCCTGAGTTAAATCGACTCTCTTTTTGTATTTTCCTAATTTTTTGTACATTTCAGTTTTCAACTTGTGCTTTTCTAAATCAAAATTGTGGATATTTAATTCAACTGGGAGTATTACATTATTTCTGTTTTCTTCTGTTTCATAATTGTTTTCTTGGTGGGGGTAGAGTTTTATCATTTGTGATGTTTTGATTTTCATTTTCTGTTTTCTTCATATAGCAGCTTTATTGAGTCCCTTCCATTTTTTAATTGTGTAGATTTAAGGTGGTTTATAACATTCCTAGTTTAGAAACACTCTGTTCTGACAGAGTAATAAAGTACAGTTTCTTTAATGAATGATTTTTTGTGTATCATGGAAGATGGGAATGGGTTCTGATGTTTCTTTCTTGTTTTTATCTTTTTACTTTTATGATCCTAAAATTCTATCATTTTTTTCTTTTTCCCTTCATCATCCAATTTCCCAAGGTTACTCTCTCTTCTTTTTACCTCATTTCATCTGTAAGTGATGTCTATTAAAGACATGTCTATTCAAGACTGCCATCTTGAATCAGGTGTTCTTTCAAGTCCTTTCCCTGTCCTATAGTTTTGATCTACCAGGAATGATTTTTAGCATTTTCACAGGTAGCATGGACTTTGTCTTTGTGGAGCTTATTTTAGATCAGCTATATGCTTTCTGCTAGCTTGTCTCTTCTGTCTTCCAAATTATGTTTCCATATAGCCCTTGCTCTTCACAAAGGCTTGTGTTGAGTGCCCCAGAGAAATGTCATTTGTATTTGGTTCTTATTTTTCTATAAACAGGGACTGTGACATTTTGAAACTTCTCTGTATGTTAGTTATGCTTAGGTTGTGGATTTTGTATAATTTTATTTTTTCTTTCTGTTTTTATGTGTTATTTTTGAAGAATATTCAGGAATATTTGGTGTTAGACTGTTACTCATTTCTGCACCTACCCATACCAAACAGAAATTTATGGTTGATTGGTTGTGCCAGTGATAAATCTAGAGTAATCAGTGATGACTGCTTGGTTTTTGACTTAGTCAACTGAGTAGATGATAGTGGCATTTAATTAAATGGGGAAAACTAGTGATGGACAAGGCTTGAAGTGAAAATGAGGGGATAAACAGAATTCTTTTAATTCTGTTTGATTATGAATAGTTCAAGTAGACAGATGGTTAGATGATCCCAGACATCAGGAATACCAGTGCAAGAAAAAGAAATGTGAGACTCATGAGAACCATCTCTATTTTGCTCGTACGTAGAGTATCCAGCACAATGCCTGGTGCATGGTCATCATTCAATAATTATATACTGATTGACCGAATGAATAAATAAATTAGGTAGGTTATCAGGGGATCCCAGCCCAGTCTTAGAGGAAAATTAAGGCATTAGCCAAAGTAATTTAAAAAAAAAATGTGGAAAGACTCCAGGGTCAGTGCTAAATCTCATCATATTAACCAGAGAAGTTCAGTCTTAGAGAAGACAAAGACACAAGTTAGAGTAACTAGGGAAACTTTGAAAACTATGGGGTCAGGGCTAAATCCTGATCCTATTAAACGAGGAGGCTAATTGGGAAGTAGAGTAGGAATTGCAGGTATTACTCACATACCTAGGATTTCTTCATCAGGTTGGCTGTACAACTTAACCTAAGTTTTTCTGGAGGATAAGCAATGGCTGCTGAAAAACGTGATACCCTGCACACTTACACTGTGCAATCCTTAACCGGACAGGCATCCTATAATCTCAGTAAATAACTGAAGGATGGGTGGATGGACAGGTGGATGGATGAATAATGGATGGATTATTGGATGAGTCAGACTTGGCCTAGTCTAAAAATGGAGATTATAAGCAGATTCAGATGCAAGGCATTCTGGGAAGCAAGGTAGGTAATAGCTTACCAATATATCTGCGTGGGGTGAGGTGGTATGGAGTGGTATCAAGAATCAAGAAGACAGAATATTGAAAAAACAGGAATACTGCCAGTAGCTGAAACCAGATTCAGCATTTGAGGACTTAAAGCAACCTTAGAATGGCCTGCCTACTGCACCAAAGTGGCCTTTTCTACCCTGTTCTCTGTCATTTGATTGATGGGGAAATTGAGCCACAAAAAGGGACAGAGATTTATTCAATATTACCCAAAGCACTGGCAAAGGCTTGATTAGAAGCAGTTCTCAACAGAAGCACAACAGTAAGGATGTTAGGTTCTACCCCAAGGTGATACATACCTGTGTGCAGATTTTAGTCTTGAATGGGAGGTGGAACATGAGTAAGGTTAAAATAATGGAGAAATGAAATTGTATTGTCCCATTCCAGTATATATGACAGACCTAGAAGTAGGGTATAGTAGAGATAGAACAGAAAAAACACTGATTTTTTTTCTTTCCTCAAAGCCTTATACAATCTGAGCACAAAGAAAGTACTCATTTCCTGTTTACTGAACTGTTTGGGGACGTGAACACATGCACACTGGCCAGACCTCTCATATGATGGAGTTCAGGTGTCCAGTGTATTCCTGATTTGCTCACAGCCCAATCACACAGAAGGTCAAGAGAGTGACTCAGGGCTTTGTTATTCTGTGTCTAATTCTAACCAACAAAGACAAATTGGTTATGGAATTCAAGTTGTCATGAACTTAGGAGAAAGCAAACATGTCCGCGTCGTGTTTCTCAGAGTCAGGAAGAGTTAAGTATCATCAGACATGCACTCTAGATTATAAGAAACAGACTTTAAAGAGTGTAGGGCAGATGAGTGGTATTAGAAAATGGCTTATTTTCATGTACAAAGCTGTAGAAGGAAAGATGATTCTAAGGGGAGTTAGAAAGTTCTCACAAATGATGCAATGAACAAAACAAGGCAGTAGAGTAAACCACTGCAGCTACCCAGAATTCTCTTTAATATGACCACATTTTAAGAGAACATTCTCGCAAAAAGCAAGTGAGTGTTCACCTTTGTGGGGAGGAATTTAACCAGAAGGGGCATGAAAGAGACTTCTGAGGCGCTGGTGGTGTTGGGTGCTGGTCATAGGTGTGTGTTTACATGGTGAAAAATTTGTTAAGCTACATTTAAGATTAGTATACCTGTCTTTATGTATTTATCAGATTAACTGTACAACAGTTACTAAGATTTAGTATATTTCCTTCAGGACTTATTTTTTAATTAAGCTTAGATTTAGATGTTAGTTGTAATAAAAAGTTGCGCTTTGCTTTATTTATTTAATATTTTCTTATGCATATCATTCCATGCTATTTCACGGCATTCACAATCATTTTTGTTAACAGCTTCATATTAATAATATTCTAATATATGGATAAACTACAACTTTCTTTTCTTTTTAATCTTTTTTTTTTAATTTAAATTTTTTTTTTATTTCAGCATATTATGGGGGTACAAATGTTTAGGTGACGTATATCGCCCTTGCCCCACCCAAGTCAGAGCTTCAAGCGTGTCCATCCCCCAGATGGACATGCATGCACCACACCCATTATGTGTGTATATACCTATCCCCTACTCCCCCCTCCCATCTACCCGACACCAGATGAATGTGATTACTATATATGCACTTAAGTGTTGATCAGCTAATACCAATTTGATGGTTGAATACATGTGGTGCTTGTATCCCATTCTTGGGTTACTTCACTTAGTAGAATGGGTTCCAGCTCTATCCAGGAGAATACAAGAGGTGCTATATCACCATTGTGTTTGTGGCTGAGTAGAACTCCATGGTACATATACCACATTGTATTAATCCCCTCATGTATTGATGGGCACTTGGGTTCTTTCCACATCTTTGCAATTGTGAATTGTGCTGCTGTAAACATTCGAGTACTGATGTCTTTTTTATAGAATGTCTTTTATTCTTTTGGGTAGATGCCCAGTAATGGGATTGCAGGATCAAATGATAGTTCTACTTGTATCTCTTTGAGGTATCTCCATATTGCTTTCCACAGAGGTTGTACTAGTTTGCAGTTCCACCAGCAGTGTATGAGTGTTCCTATCTCTCCGCATCCACACCAACGTTTATTGTTTGGGGACTTTTTGATAAAGGCCATTCTCACTGGGGATAAGTGATATCTCATTGTGGTTTTGATTTGCATTTCCCTGATGATTAGAGATGTTGAGCATTTTTTCATATGTTAGCCATCAGTCTATCTTCTTCTGAAAAGTTTCTGTTCATGTCCTTTGCCCACTTTTTGATAGGGTTGTTTGATTTTTTCTTGCTGATTTTCCTGAGTTCTATATAGATTCTAGTTATCAGCCCTTTATCGGATATGTAACATGTGAATATTTTCTCCCATTCTGTAGGTTGTCTGTTTGCTCTCATGTTAGTTTCCTTGGCTGTGCAGAAGCTTTTTAATTTGATCAGGGCCCATTTATTTATTTGTGTTGTTGCTGTGATTGCCTTTGGGGTCTTCTTTATAAATTCTTTGCCTAGGCTGATACTAGAAGAATTTTTCCAACATTTTCTTCTAGAATTCTTACTTTTTCATGCCTTACATTTAAGTCTTTTATCCATCTTGAATTAATTTTTGTGAGTGATGAGAGATATAGATCCTGTTTCATTCTTCTGTGTGTGGCTATCCAATTCTCCCAGCACCACTTATCAAATGGGGCATCTTTTCCCCAATATGTATTGTTACCTGCTTTGTCAAAGATCAGATGGCTGTATGAAGATAGTTTTATATCTGGGTTTTCTGTTCTGTTTCATTGATCTATGTCTCTATTTTTGTCCAAATACCATGCTGTTTTGGTTACTACAGCCTTGTAGTATAGTTTGAAGTCTAGTAATGTGATGGCTCCAGATGTTTTATTTTTGCTTAAACTCACTTTGTCTATTGGGCTCTTTTCTGGTTCCAAACAAAGCACAGAATTATTTTTTCTAGATCTGCAAAATATGATGTTGGTATTTTGATGGGGATTGCATTGAATCTGTAAATCACTTTGGGTAGTATGGACGTTTTAACACTGTTGATTCTACCAATCCATAAGCATGATATGTTTTTCCATTTGTATGTGTCATCTGTGATTTCCTTCCTCAGAATTTCATAGTTCTCTTTGAGAGATCTTTTACTTCCTTGGTTAAGTATATTCCTGGGTATTTTATTTTCTTTGTAGCTATTGTGAATGGTATTTAGTCTTTGATTTGACATATAGTCTTGACTATTGCCAAGTGTCCCTTAAGTCTGTGCATGTGGATGTATTAATGCGTGTAACGAAGTTTCCCAAGGATGCCCTTGTTCCATTTGCTCACTCATGCAACTGAACCAAACACACTGCATACCACAATGTACCCACTAAGTGTAATTGTTAAAGTTGTTAGGTGCTAGACAGTATCTGATATGTTTATAAAGTGGTTCTGCCTAGGGAAGAGGTTTATGAGGTGGTAGAAGCCAAGAAGTGAACCAAACACTCTATGCACCTAGCCTGAGAAGAAATAAAGAAATGGAATTAAAAGGTGATTTCAGTGGGAAAAAAAATGGAAAGGGCAAATTTAAAATTATAATTAAAAATACATATGCATGTGTGTATATGCATATATATGTATATTTTCTTTATATAACAACTTTATATAACCCACAACTAATTAACTGGTACTTCATTTTTGTTGTTCACAGGAGACCAAAATCAACTGTGTTCGTCTAGCTACAAAAGGTATGTTGGCATGTCCTTGTCTGTCTTCAGCTGTTCTTTAGCCATTTCAGTAATATTTTCCCTCTAGCCACACAGGGGCAACAATGACAGAAAACAGCAAGAAAGAATTGTTATTTTCACTGGGGTAATTTGCATCTAGACCGTACATTCTAGGGTATATATTAGTAGCATAGTGCCTAAAACATAGTAAGAGCTCAAAACATATTTACTACAGAGATGGATGAATGGATGAATAGATGGGTGGACTGGTATCAGTGGAGTGATGAACATAAATTTACTGAAATATTATTCTGCTATATATTTTCATTGTATTTGGATCTGTGTTTACATGAGTGTTTTTCGTTAAGCATGTCTGTCCCATCTTCTGGGTTTTGTATTTCATTCAATTGGTATATGCCTTTCAAAAATAAGGTGATTAGTGTTGGCGCCTTTAATAATGAGAAAACAAATGCTGCATTGTTATGTTGTTGGCATTTTCAACACTTATCCCCAAAACTAAGGCAGCATTGTTCAGGCTCATCACTTTTGTTTTCCTAATTATAATTGAATTGCCTGGCTCTTTCAATTGGTACATGTTTCTGTTTATTACTTTTTTTAAAAAACAAAATCAATGAATGGTTTGTTATCATTTAACCTCTTTCAAGGTTGAATGGTTAGAGATCAGGTTTATCTTTTTGTTATAGAACTGATATATTTAACAACAACCCCCCATACACACACACCAAAATAGGGCAATTCTATTCTGTTTCCTGCATTTATTGATAGCATACATAGTTTCATGGATTGCTTCCAAGGAGATAAAAATTATAAACATAAGTAGACAATAACCATAGATATAAACTATAAACAAAGGCAGTACCCATTATATTTGTGCATGTGCACATGCACCCACCCACATACACACACATATAGACAGAGGAGGGGAGACAGAGAGAGAGAAAGAAAATATCTGTGGCTATTGAACAAAACATGCACCAAGACCTTCCACGCATGACTTTTACAACCCTAAAGAAAATCAGCTCAATACGTAGACACAAAAGGGAAGATGCAGGAGGAAGGAGAAGGCAGAAGCACTGAGGACTCACTGTGATAAGAAGTCGCCCTGATTTCACATAAGTCATAGAGGGTGGGATGTCCCTAACTTGTTCTCTCTCAGGAACTCAGGCTACTGGATGGAAAGAGATAAAATACTCTCTGTGAGGCAAGGAGAATTGATGGCCTGCAAACAAAGGTGACACAAATCACAGGCCTTGGCAGACTTTTCCACTGAAGAAAACAGATAATGTAGAAGGAAGAACACCATCAATTGGGTAGCACCGGGGCCCTAGACAGCAGTCAGGACAGCTGGGTGTCTGCATCTTAAACAGGCAACCAGAGAGGGAAGGAAACTCACAGAGAAACCTTCACCATCATATGCTCTGTGCTTCTTGATAGCTTTTGGCCTCTAGATTGGGAAGAGGTCAGTGCAATGACTCTGCACTCCATGGGGTATGTGGGATTCTAAGGACACCCTCTGGGATGTAAGCCCTTTGAAAGGGTAGCTTTCTGGGTCATATTTTCTAAACTGAAAACTGGGAACATGTGAGCTGACAGGCAATAGGTACAAATGGGGACAATGGGAGAATATCTAAAACTATACTTTCCTGGCAATTTCAGGACCACTGCCTTCAAAAGACACGGAAGCCCACCAGGCTTCCCCAGAGTTGCACTGCTGATGTGAAGGAGAATTGCAGTGACATTTAAAGAACTAGAGAGAAAAGCTCTCTGTCCCCCCTTAGCATAAGGGCTTCTCCTCTTGCTTGGTCTCTAGGTTACTATGTTCCTTTAGTGGTGTGTGTGCAGGTGAACTGTGGTTGTGAAAGGGCAGGAATGCATGGATGGGTGTGAGTGCCCAGCTGCCCAAGCCAAGGCAGGGTTCTAAGAGGTCAGGTATTAGAGAGTACAGGCATATACATCCTGTCTTTCCAACACTTCAGCCCAAAGAAACGGTGCTCCAGGAATACTTGGGAATGGGGGAGAGAGCTAGATAATGCAGAATGCCAGTTAACCACGATTCAGCACCACATCAGATAAGAAGGATGCTTGGGGAATGCGGAGAGAGGACAAAGGGAAGGAGACCTCTGTCTGATTAGTGTCTACTCAGTGCCAGGTGCTACAGTCGGAACATCTAGGGTCGATTAAAGGCAAACCTTATCTAGCTCCACCCATTACCCATGAGAAGTTTGTATCAAGGATCTAAGGCCAGGAATCAATATTTGACCCATCTCCCCAACTACCTAGATCAAATTCCCTCTAGGTGGACTTGCTGGAAATGATATTCCTTTAACAGAGGAAAATACTGAGAATCATACAGGGGTACATAAAGTCCCTGAGATGGGGACTTCAGCCCTTCCCAAGCTCTTCCATCTCTCTGTCATCATGGACCTTCCTCGCAGGTCTGCTGGCAGCATCCATCTTCCTGAGTGTGCTCCCACGTCAGGCTCGAGGCCAGTGCTCTGATGATGGAGCAACTTGCTGCTGTCCTGTCCCTGACCCTGAGAGTCCAGCAGTGTGGTTAGCTGCGTGGATCCTGCAGAACCAGAACATTGCTACTTGGAATAGCCTCAAGCACTGGTTCAGCGTCATTCTGATCTGCCCCCAAGCCCAGTACCTCTTACATTAGACATGCATCTGGCTCCAGCATGTGTCTCTAACCCTTGACTTTCTGTAATGTTGCTACTAGTCATTCGGGATCTAATTTAGTGCTGTTCAGTTTGGAAGGTTGCAAAGCAAGGGATCTATATTAGTTTTCTGTGGCTGCTACAAAAAGTTCTACAGATTGGGTGGTTTAAACAACAAAAATTTATTGTCTCACAGTTCTGGAGGTCGGAAGTCTGAAATCAAGGTGTCAGCAGGATTGGTTCCCTCTGAGGACTCTGAGGAAGGATCTGTTCCATGTGTTTCTTCTAGCTTCTGGTGGTTTGCTGGCCATCTTTGGTATTCCTTGGCTTGTAGAACCACCACCCTGATGTCTGCCATATCTTCACCTGGCATTTTTCCTGTGTGCTTGTCTGTGTCCAAATCCCCTCAACATTTTTTTTTCTTTTTAAGAGGCATGGTCTTGCTCTGTCACCCAGGCTGAAGTGCACTGGTGCAATCATACCTCACTGCAGCCTCAAACTCCTGAGTTCAAGCAATCCTCTCACCTCAGCCTTCTGAGTAGCTGGGACTACGGATGAATGCCACTGTGCCTGGATAATTTTTTTTTATTTTTTGTAGAGATGGGGTCTTGCTGTGTTGCCCAGACTGGTCTTGAACTCCTGGCCTTAAGCCATCCTCCTGCCTTGGCCTCCCAAAGTGCTAAGATTACAGGCATGAACCATTACAATGGTTCCAAACCCAGCCCCAAATTCCCCCTTTTTATAAGGACACTGGTCATACTGGATTAAGGGGTAGGAAATAGCTAATAGAACTGCTTCAAATCCAAGAGCTATTATAAAAGGACATTTTGAAGCCCTTTACTTGACACACTCCAGCCCTGGGAATAGATCTGCTTAGAGCTGTAGAGAGAAAACCATAGCCAATGGGTAAATAAGCATTAAGTTTTGTTTTTGAAACAAACAAAACTATTATTCAGATTTTGAAGGGGAGACAATAGGAAGTAAGGGAGCAGAAAAGGTCAATTTAAAAATCAGATTTTATTCTTAGAGTTAAAACAGGAAATGTGAGAAAGGGCAACTGAGCAGGAGAAGCATTTAGAACCATTAGCAGTGTTTATCTTGCATTTGGAAGGTGAGGGATGGGCTCCACTTAGGCACAGGTGGAAGATGTAAGCTGAATGTGCTCCAAAGTGATCCTTGGAAAAGTAGAGCACATGGAAGCTTGGGGTGGGGGCTGCTTAGACTTTGGAGGTATTGAACCTCAAGTAGAAGAGAAACCAACTCTTCCCGTGGAAGGTGCATCATCCCATCTGGCAGAAGATGCTCAAGGCTGCAGCTGCTGAAGGAGATACCCACATATCTCAGTTCATGTCCCTCTGGCTGAGACAGAGCAGGTCAGGGAAAAGTTGTTTCTGACGTGGTTGTTCAATTCTGGAAACACACTGGTCAGTTACTCTTTGAGAACTGATGTCTACTTCCATCCAAGTCCCCTCACCTGCCCCTCCTGTCTATCTAATTCCTCACTCTGCCTCCCTCCCCGCACCCATCTGTTCACCTTTCTGCTTTCTCTTACCCACAGGCCCTGCCCTACCAGTCTTGCCTGCATGATCTGGCCCCTCCTACCCTCCAGCCTCATCTAGGCATCTATCCTCTTATCCATTGCACTCCAGCACACTGTCTTCTTTAAATTCTTCAGACACATCAAGCTCCTTCCAACCTCAGGGTCTTTGCTCATCCTGCTCCTTCTGCCTGAAGTGCTCTGGCCACCATATGAGACGCCTTAACAGATTAAACATCTTTGAGACTTTAGTTTAAATCTCACTTCCTCAGAAGACCATCCTGACCTCTAGTTTAATGTATATACCCGATTTTTCATTGTCATTATACACTGTATTTTTCTTTCATAGC
>NW_012149485.1:574537-587443 GCF_000956105.1 Propithecus coquereli
TGTTCATGTCCTTTGCCCACTTTTTGATAGGGTTGTTTGATTTTTTCTTGCTGATTTTCCTGAGTTCTATATAGATTCTAGTTATCAGCCCTTTATCGGATATGTAACATGTGAATATTTTCTCCCATTCTGTAGGTTGTCTGTTTGCTCTCATGTTAGTTTCCTTGGCTGTGCAGAAGCTTTTTAATTTGATCAGGGCCCATTTATTTATTTGTGTTGTTGCTGTGATTGCCTTTGGGGTCTTCTTTATAAATTCTTTGCCTAGGCTGATACCTAGAAGAATTTTTCCAACATTTTCTTCTAGAATTCTTACTTTTTCATGCCTTACATTTAAGTCTTTTATCCATCTTGAATTAATTTTTGTGAGTGATGAGAGATATAGATCCTGTTTCATTCTTCTGTGTGTGGCTATCCAATTCTCCCAGCACCACTTATCAAATGGGGCATCTTTTCCCCAATATGTATTGTTACCTGCTTTGTCAAAGATCAGATGGCTGTATGAAGATAGTTTTATATCTGGGTTTTCTGTTCTGTTTCATTGATCTATGTCTCTATTTTTGTCCAAATACCATGCTGTTTTGGTTACTACAGCCTTGTAGTATAGTTTGAAGTCTAGTAATGTGATGGCTCCAGATGTTTTATTTTTGCTTAAACTCACTTTGTCTATTGGGCTCTTTTCTGGTTCCAAACAAAGCACAGAATTATTTTTTCTAGATCTGCAAAATATGATGTTGGTATTTTGATGGGGATTGCATTGAATCTGTAAATCACTTTGGGTAGTATGGACGTTTTAACACTGTTGATTCTACCAATCCATAAGCATGATATGTTTTTCCATTTGTATGTGTCATCTGTGATTTCCTTCCTCAGAATTTCATAGTTCTCTTTGAGAGATCTTTTACTTCCTCGGTTAAGTATATTCCTGGGTATTTTATTTTCTTTGTAGCTATTGTGAATGGTATTTAGTCTTTGATTTGACATATAGTCTTGACTATTGCCAAGTGTCCCTTAAGTCTGTGCATGTGGATGTATTAATGCTTGTAACGAAGTTTCCCAAGGATGCCCTTGTTCCATTTGCTCACTCATGCAACTGAACCAAACACACTGCATACCACAATGTACCCACTAAGTGTAATTGTTAAAGTTGTTAGGTGCTAGACAGTATCTGATATGTTTATAAAGTGGTTCTGCCTAGGGAAGAGGTTTATGAGGTGGTAGAAGCCAAGAAGTGAACCAAACACTCTATGCACCTAGCCTGAGAAGAAATAAAGAAATGGAATTAAAAGGTGATTTCAGTGGGAAAAAAAATGGAAAGGGCAAATTTAAAATTATAATTAAAAATACATATGCATGTGTGTATATGCATATATATGTATATTTTCTTTATATAACAACTTTATATAACCCACAACTAATTAACTGGTACTTCATTTTTGTTGTTCACAGGAGACCAAAATCAACTGTGTTCGTCTAGCTACAAAAGGTATGTTGGCATGTCCTTGTCTGTCTTCAGCTGTTCTTTAGCCATTTCAGTAATATTTTCCCTCTAGCCACACAGGGGCAACAATGACAGAAAACAGCAAGAAAGAATTGTTATTTTCACTGGGGTAATTTGCATCTAGACCGTACATTCTAGGGTATATATTAGTAGCATAGTGCCTAAAACATAGTAAGAGCTCAAAACATATTTACTACAGAGATGGATGAATGGATGAATAGATGGGTGGACTGGTATCAGTGGAGTGATGAACATAAATTTACTGAAATATTATTCTGCTATATATTTTCATTGTATTTGGATCTGTGTTTACATGAGTGTTTTTTGTTAAGCATGTCTGTCCCATCTTCTGGGTTTTGTATTTCATTCAATTGGTATATGCCTTTCAAAAATAAGGTGATTAGTGTTGGCGCCTTTAATAATGAGAAAACAAATGCTGCATTGTTATGTTGTTGGCATTTTCAACACTTATCCCCAAAACTAAGGCAGCATTGTTCAGGCTCATCACTTTTGTTTTCCTAATTATAATTGAATTGCCTGGCTCTTTCAATTGGTACATGTTTCTGTTTATTACTTTTTTTAAAAAACAAAATCAATGAATGGTTTGTTATCATTTAACCTCTTTCAAGGTTGAATGGTTAGAGATCAGGTTTATCTTTTTGTTATAGAACTGATATATTTAACAACAACCCCCCATACACACACACCAAAATAGGGCAATTCTATTCTGTTTCCTGCATTTATTGATAGCATACATAGTTTCATGGATTGCTTCCAAGGAGATAAAAATTATAAACATAAGTAGACAATAACCATAGATATAAACTATAAACAAAGGCAGTACCCATTATATTTGTGCATGTGCACATGCACCCACCCACATACACACACATATAGACAGAGGAGGGGAGACAGAGAGAGAGAAAGAAAATATCTGTGGCTATTGAACAAAACATGCACCAAGACCTTCCACGCATGACTTTTACAACCCTAAAGAAAATCAGCTCAATACGTAGACACAAAAGGGAAGATGCAGGAGGAAGGAGAAGGCAGAAGCACTGAGGACTCACTGTGATAAGAAGTCGCCCTGATTTCACATAAGTCATAGAGGGTGGGATGTCCCTAACTTGTTCTCTCTCAGGAACTCAGGCTACTGGATGGAAAGAGATAAAATACTCTCTGTGAGGCAAGGAGAATTGATGGCCTGCAAACAAAGGTGACACAAATCACAGGCCTTGGCAGACTTTTCCACTGAAGAAAACAGATAATGTAGAAGGAAGAACACCATCAATTGGGTAGCACCGGGGCCCTAGACAGCAGTCAGGACAGCTGGGTGTCTGCATCTTAAACAGGCAACCAGAGAGGGAAGGAAACTCACAGAGAAACCTTCACCATCATATGCTCTGTGCTTCTTGATAGCTTTTGGCCTCTAGATTGGGAAGAGGTCAGTGCAATGACTCTGCACTCCATGGGGTATGTGGGATTCTAAGGACACCCTCTGGGATGTAAGCCCTTTGAAAGGGTAGCTTTCTGGGTCATATTTTCTAAACTGAAAACTGGGAACATGTGAGCTGACAGGCAATAGGTACAAATGGGGACAATGGGAGAATATCTAAAACTATACTTTCCTGGCAATTTCAGGACCACTGCCTTCAAAAGACACGGAAGCCCACCAGGCTTCCCCAGAGTTGCACTGCTGATGTGAAGGAGAATTGCAGTGACATTTAAAGAACTAGAGAGAAAAGCTCTCTGTCCCCCCTTAGCATAAGGGCTTCTCCTCTTGCTTGGTCTCTAGGTTACTATGTTCCTTTAGTGGTGTGTGTGCAGGTGAACTGTGGTTGTGAAAGGGCAGGAATGCATGGATGGGTGTGAGTGCCCAGCTGCCCAAGCCAAGGCAGGGTTCTAAGAGGTCAGGTATTAGAGAGTCCAGGCATATACATCCTGTCTTTCCAACACTTCAGCCCAAAGAAACGGTGCTCCAGGAATACTTGGGAATGGGGGAGAGAGCTAGATAATGCAGAATGCCAGTCAACCACGATTCAGCACCACATCAGATAAGAAGGATGCTTGGGGAATGCGGAGAGAGGACAAAGGGAAGGAGACCTCTGTCTGATTAGTGTCTACTCAGTGCCAGGTGCTACAGTCGGAACATCTAGGGTCGATTAAAGGCAAACCTTATCTAGCTCCACCCATTACCCATGAGAAGTTTGTATCAAGGATGTAAGGCCAGGAATCAATATTTGACCCATCTCCCCAACTATCTAGATCAAATTCCCTCTAGGTGGACTTGCTGGAAATGATATTCCTTTAACAGAGGAAAATACTGAGAATCATACAGGGGTACATAAAGTCCCTGAGATGGGGACTTCAGCCCTTCCCAAGCTCTTCCATCTCTCTGTCATCATGGACCTTCCTCGCAGGTCTGCTGGCAGCATCCATCTTCCTGAGTGTGCTCCCACGTCAGGCTCGAGGCCAGTGCTCTGATGATGGAGCAACTTGCTGCTGTCCTGTCCCTGACCCTGAGAGTCCAGCAGTGTGGTTAGCTGCGTGGATCCTGCAGAACCAGAACATTGCTACTTGGAATAGCCTCAAGCACTGGTTCAGCGTCATTCTGATCTGCCCCCAAGCCCAGTACCTCTTACATTAGACATGCATCTGGCTCCAGCATGTGTCTCTAACCCTTGACTTTCTGTAATGTTGCTACTAGTCATTCGGGATCTAATTTAGTGCTGTTCAGTTTGGAAGGTTGCAAAGCAAGGGATCTATATTAGTTTTCTGTGGCTGCTACAAAAAGTTCTACAGATTGGGTGGTTTAAACAACAAAAATTTATTGTCTCACAGTTCTGGAGGTCGGAAGTCTGAAATCAAGGTGTCAGCAGGATTGGTTCCCTCTGAGGACTCTGAGGAAGGATCTGTTCCATGTGTTTCTTCTAGCTTCTGGTGGTTTGCTGGCCATCTTTGGTATTCCTTGGCTTGTAGAACCACCACCCTGATGTCTGCCATATCTTCACCTGGCATTTTTCCTGTGTGCTTGTCTGTGTCCAAATCCCCTCAACACTTTTTTTTCTTTTTAAGAGGCATGGTCTTGCTCTGTCACCCAGGCTGAAGTGCACTGGTGCAATCATACCTCACTGCAGCCTCAAACTCCTGAGTTCAAGCAATCCTCTCACCTCAGCCTTCTGAGTAGCTGGGACTACGGATGAATGCCACTGTGCCTGGATAATTTTTTTTTATTTTTTGTAGAGATGGGGTCTTGCTGTGTTGCCCAGACTGGTCTTGAACTCCTGGCCTTAAGCCATCCTCCTGCCTTGGCCTCCCAAAGTGCTAAGATTACAGGCATGAACCATTACAATGGTTCCAAACCCAGCCCCAAATTCCCCCTTTTTATAAGGACACTGGTCATACTGGATTAAGGGGTAGGAAATAGCTAATAGAACTGCTTCAAATCCAAGAGCTATTATAAAAGGACATTTTGAAGCCCTTTACTTGACACACTCCAGCCCTGGGAATAGATCTGCTTAGAGCTGTAGAGAGAAAACCATAGCCAATGGGTAAATAAGCATTAAGTTTTGTTTTTGAAACAAACAAAACTATTATTCAGATTTTGAAGGGGAGACAATAGGAAGTAAGGGAGCAGAAAAGGTCAATTTAAAAATCAGATTTTATTCTTAGAGTTAAAACAGGAAATGTGAGAAAGGGCAACTGAGCAGGAGAAGCATTTAGAACCATTAGCAGTGTTTATCTTGCATTTGGAAGGTGAGGGATGGGCTCCACTTAGGCACAGGTGGAAGATGTAAGCTGAATGTGCTCCAAAGTGATCCTTGGAAAAGTAGAGCACATGGAAGCTTGGGGTGGGGGCTGCTTAGACTTTGGAGGTATTGAACCTCAAGTAGAAGAGAAACCAACTCTTCCCGTGGAAGGTGCATCATCCCATCTGGCAGAAGATGCTCAAGGCTGCAGCTGCTGAAGGAGATACCCACATATCTCAGTTCATGTCCCTCTGGCTGAGACAGAGCAGGTCAGGGAAAAGTTGTTTCTGACGTGGTTGTTCAATTCTGGAAACACACTGGTCAGTTACTCTTTGAGAACTGATGTCTACTTCCATCCAAGTCCCCTCACCTGCCCCTCCTGTCTATCTAATTCCTCACTCTGCCTCCCTCCCCGCACCCATCTGTTCACCTTTCTGCTTTCTCTTACCCACAGGCCCTGCCCTACCAGTCTTGCCTGCATGATCTGGCCCCTCCTACCCTCCAGCCTCATCTAGGCATCTATCCTCTTATCCATTGCACTCCAGCACACTGTCTTCTTTAAATTCTTCAGACACATCAAGCTCCTTCCAACCTCAGCGTCTTTGCTCATCCTGCTCCTTCTGCCTGAAGTGCTCTGGCCACCATATGAGACGCCTTAACAGATTAAACATCTTTGAGACTTTAGTTTAAATCTCACTTCCTCAGAAGACCATCCTGACCTCTAGTTTAATGTATATACCCGATTTTTCATTGTCATTATACACTGTATTTTTCTTTCATAGCGCTCATCACACATTACAGATATATATAATATATATTATACATAAATCTGTTAAACTAAGTGACATAAGTGCAAAGACTGTGCCTATGTTGAGCACTGTCGTATCCGCAGATCTTAGCATACACTGGTTACTCAATAAAATGTGTTGAATGAACAAGTGGATAAATGGATGGATGGATGGATGGATTTTTCAGTGGATAAATGGATGGATGGATGTTTCAGTATGTTAATGGATCAACAGATGGATGGGTGGAGGAATAACGGGTCCTTGTTCTTTCATGGCCTCAATTTTTTCAAATGCATGTGACATGTCAGAACTGTTCTCTCAGAAGCTAGGAGTAAAAGTGACAGAGGCAGGGAGTCAACTATGTGATCTACAATCCCCACCAACAAGAATGCTGGCCAGCCTCTGCTTGGGTCCTTGGACTCCTGCTGTGACAGGGACCCCATCCTCCCTCAGTGTCTATCTTTGAATATTTCAGTTGAAGAGAACCTCAATGTTATGAATCTAAATTGGCTCTTTATTATTTATGCCCATTAGTCCCTGAGGCCACATAGATCCTGTCTGCCATTTCTCCTTCCAGAAAATAAAATTTGCTTCCTCTGACTTGCCTTGGTTAGGGTCAAGAAGGTACATGGTGGCCTGCCTTCCTTCTGTTGGTTGGTACCACTCTGGCCGCCAGCAGACAGTAGCACTCACATCTCTGGCGCCAGACGTCACAGGAACACAGCTGGCTCTGCAGACTCCTGCTGGTTGCACCCGAGTGGCAGTTAGAAAAATCAGCTTTGATTTGATTTGCAAACTGAGCCGAGTCATTGAGACAAAATAAATCCGGAAACCCATAAAGCCATTTGCAGAGTTGCTTTGCAGAAGACAGCCACAGTTTTAATCTAGTAAACACTCTCTAAGGAGCCCATTACAACAACCCCCTTGGAGTAGGAGCTGAAAGCCGAACTCCAGAATAATGAAGGGTGGATAAGGGGCCAGTGCCACCAATAGTTCTATTCTGCCCGGTGGTGGTGATGGGCTAAAACCATTGTCCCAACAACAGGCAAGAGGCTTGGGCTACGGTCTTGTGTAAATGTGCCTTGTTTTTTATAAGGGCTAAGCTTGAGGTAAAGCGTTTTATCCAGCACTTTCTCTCTTCTCTCCACAGTGGATTATTACTCCTACAGGGACTGAGAGGGACATTAAATGGCCATTTTCCAGTGAGATGCCCTCATATTACCGATGCTAAGACTGGGGCCCAGAGGGGCAGTGATATGTCCAAGGCTTTTTTATCTACAGAGTAACAGACAGACCACAGGTGATGTGAGAAGCCAAGTTCAGATATAGGAATCATCTGCTATTGGTAGGAAATCCCCACCCTTGTTGATATAATTCTAGATGGAAGATTCTGTCTTATATAAAATTTCCTTGAGAGGTTGCATGGAATGATAGGAAATGAGAGACACCTGTATTCAAATCCTGCCTCCAAAGTCAAGCTGTTTGACCTTGGACAAGTCACTTGACATCTGTGAGTCTATTGCTTCACTTTGAAGCCTGAGATCCTTAGTTGTTTCCTACTAATTATTCAAGAACATAACAGATGATAAACAATGTGACTTTCCTTCCTTCCTCCTTCCTTCCTCCTTCCTGACTGATTCTCTGACGTGAGACTTGGACATGCTGACCTACTAAGCACAGGTCCTCTCTATCAGTGCCCTAAGGAAGAAAGGAAAACCTGGACTGCAGTCACTTCCCACACGAGTCTACAAATCCGCCATTTGTCACATGGACACAGGCTAGATCGAATGTGCAGAAACTGAGAGTGGATGGGGATGCTGCTGCCTCAGCCGTCAGCACTTGACCTTTTCATCTGCAGGTCGTTGTGTTGAAATGACATCCTGCACAGCAGTAGTGTGTGTTTATTGGCCACATATAGCATTGTGCTCATTCATCCACTAGCCTTTGACTCTGGCACTGTCCTTTCCTTGTCACCTGCCCAGCGATTTCAGGAGGGACCCAGGCCCGCAGCACCCCCAAACCTAGCTGTGGCAGCTGGGGTAGGGCCACAGTGAGGGAGCACTGTGAAAGGAACGGCTGTAGTGAGGTAGTCCGTTGAAAATCTCTTGGATGATGTTCAGTCTTTAGAAATCCCAGAGGGGGAAGCTCAGAGTGCATGGGTGGAGGGTTGGGATGGGGAAATGCTGTCCTTCCCTAGCCAAGTCCAATGAGGTGGAATTTGTGAGAATTACACAAATATAACAGGTTCTTCTTGACTATTGGCCCCCTTTGCTCTCACCCAGTGTCTCTGAGGTCCTAAAATGTCAGTGCAATAATACAGATTTTCCTGAAGGTTTTGTGAGAAGATGGAAGAAGAGAACTATATCATAAGTATACCATAAAAAAACTGAAGATGACCATCACATATCCCAACTCTGTCTTTAATATATGTCTTGTTACAACCGCTGGCACATCTCTCTAGTCTTCTGTCCTTCTCCTACCCCGTACTCTCTACATTTACTCAAATTTCTTCCCCCCCACACACACAGACACACACACACCTCACTTCTCCATACCCTACTCAGGAAGACAAAAATTGGCATGACAAAGACCAAAAAAACAAAAGTGAAGACCCACTCTTATCTTTCAAGCACATACCTGGGGAGTCCCAACCCATCCCTCTCTGCTAGAGAAATAAGGATTATCTACTCAAAACCTGAGACACCTGAGTTGACATTAGCTCAGATCTGTTATTCCGTTATTCCAAGATGCAAATAAGGTGCATCTTATAAAGGGAAAAGGAGGCCTTTTAAAATCAGAAGTCAGGAAAGGGGGACATTTAGGGTAGGCTGGAAACAAGGGTTAGAAATAAAGAGGTTAAAGCTCCATTGGAGGTTTTGAACCCCACTGATGAGATCTCAATGTTGTGTTTGAATGAGGGGAGGAGGAGCTTGCAAAAATTAACCACCTATTGTATGCCAATCATAGGCCTGTGTGTACGAATATGAGGTGACAATGAGATGATACAAGTAAATCCCAGCACATGTTACACACTAAACAAATAGTGGTCATAATGATTACTCAAGAAATGAGGGAAAATAGGCTCAAAAGTGTTAAATAAAGAGCGCAAAGTCCCTCAGAATTGCAACTCAAATTTGACTCCATGGCACCACTTTGAATCTCATTAACAGCATTGACATGATGAGATTCTCTGGACAACTGATGGGATCCCCATTTCCTATTTGTTAACCCCTTCCCACACCTCTTTTCCAGCAATGATGGACAATAAAAGTTTTAGGGTGTGATGGTCTTTGGACTGTCTCCAGGGGTGTCCAAGCTACGTCCTGAAATCTGGAGCAGAAGGTGAGGTGGCTCAAGGAACCCTCAGCTTTCTTCATTTCCACAACATATTGAAGCTAATAAACCAAGAAATTAGTTTGTCTTCAAGGTTGCTCTGGGGCCATCTGTAGCCCAGCGGCATCTCTCTGCACTCAACGTTCGTTGCTTTAGAAGGAAAAAGAGCCTGAAAGGACGTCTGAGGCACTCAGCATTCTGAGCTCCTTCTTTGCATGGTCTCAATAAATACACATAAATTCACTGAACAGGCCCTGAAACTGTGAAGAGATAGGGGTCCTCTCCAGTAGAAAAAAATCCTCCAGTAAAAAGGGGATATGGCAGGGGGACCAGGTAATACAGGAGAAAACAAGAGACCTCCACCTCTTCTCTGGCTGGATTAGTCAGGATAGACTAGGCTTTGCTGCAACAAGAAATTAATACCCAAATCTCAGTAGCTTGATATCACAAAGGCTTATTTGTCGCTAAGCCATCCGGAATACATGTGGCCTCAAAGGACCCCTCAGCAAGGGAAGAGAAAGCATGGAGGTGGGAACTTGGATCTTAAATATCTCACTTGGAAATGACTCATGCCACTTCCACTTACCTGGCTTTGATGAGGACTAGTCACATGACAGCCTGACTGCAAGTTGGGACTCTGTTGTGTGCCTAAGATGCAGAAGTCGACCAGACACTGGCAGACACTAGTCATCTCTATCATGATATATAGATAAAAGTAGGATCTTTGTCTAGTTCTACTTCCCTTTGTGTTCTGCTGAGACCCATGATCCATCTCTTTATCTTCTGCTGCTCCACCCACTAGAAAAATCTCTCCCCATTCCTGCACCTGTCCAGCTGTCCTCTGTTCCTACCCCCTGGTAACTGAGCATCACTGCTAAGCAGAGCATGGGTGTAGCCCTGGAGAGTAGAATGGGGAGGCCCCTCCCATGGGCCTGCCAGCAGAACTAAGGTTTTAACTGGTTTTCATTTGATCCTTAAAATAACTTCATGAGATACTTACTAGTACCCCCACTTTATAGGTAGAGAAACTGAAATTTAGAAATGTATGTAATTTCCCAAGGGACACAGCTAGTAAGTGAAGAATACTGAACCAGAGTTTCATGTGTTCATTTCGTTTTCAATAGACATTTATTGAATGCAACTTGGTATTGATATGTGACCCCATGTTCCCTAGAAATTAAGAGCTTCATCTTTGGATTTGGACAGTCTTTGATTCTAGGTGGGAAAATGTACTCAACTATTCTGTGCCTCAGTTTCCCCATCTATAAGCCAATGACAATAACACCACTTACTTCACAGGGCTGATATAAGAATTTAATGAGCCAATGTATCCAAAGTGCTTAGCGCAATGCCTGGCTTATAATAAGCACTCCACAAATAGTAGGTTGTGGGAGCACCAACCAATAAATATATGAGTGCAGGACAATAAGGGCTATGACAAAGGTAAATTCAGGACACTATTGTAGTGCAGAGAAGGGAAACATAAATCAAGCTAAGGTCTGCTTTCTCAGAGTGTTTGGTCACTGAGACAAGTTGCGAAAGAACAGTGACAATTATGTTGAACGAGATTCAAGAGTAACGAAGAAAGGTCTTCTAAGCCGAGGGGATAGATACGCAAATCATTGAAGGCAAGAGCACATGCTGCTGAACTTGAATGGGCCAAGACAAAGGAATGATGGCCAGCAGGCCAGTGGGATCAACGTTTGGAGTGGTCGGAGATGAAGCTGAAACAGAAAGCCAGGCCAGGCCACCCAGGGCTTTGTGTAGTCCCGGGGTGCGTGTGTGTGTGTGTGTGTGTGCCTGTGTGTGTGTGTGTGTGCATGTGTGTATATATATGTGAACTTTGTCCTGAGATAGTGGAGCCCTCCGAGATGCTTAAGCAGACTGCTTTTTGTGGGAAGGACACCCTGGTTGTAGTTTAGAAGATGGATAGGCGAAGCGGGACTGAGCCAGGGAGAAGGCTGCAGAACTAGAGAACAGTGAAGAGTCTGTTAGAGGAGGCCAGGTGGGAATCCATGAGTCATCTCTTCTCTCAAGCCTTCTGTTTCTTTTTCTGACATGTGAGCTCAACCGTCCTTGTCTTGCCTGCCTCAAAGTGTTGGGGGGAAAAAAAGATTCAAAAAATAGCTACTTAGAACAGGAGTTAGCAAACTCTTTTGTAAAAAGCCAGATAGTAAATATTTTCAGCTTTGCAGGCCTTATGGTCTCTGTCACAATGACTAAACTTTGTCACTGTAGCTCAAAAGCAACCATACGTAGGAGAATATGTATAAGGATGAGTGCAGCTGTGTTCCAATAAAACTTTGTTTATGGACACTGAAATTTGCATTTTATATAATTTTCATGTGTCACAAAATATTACTCTTCTTCCCCCCCCAACCATTAAGAAATGTAAAAAGCATTCTTAGCTCCCAGCCACACAGAAAACAGGGAACGTGGAGCCAGATTTGGCCCATGAGTCACAGTTTGCTAACCCCTGATTTAGAATGTGCTTTAAAAATGGTGAAGCTCCCCATATTTTTAAGGGAGACGTGTTATGATTACTGTTTACTGGTGGTTAAATTTTATGATATTTCACGGCTGTTGATCAAGTTGCCATCTGTGTTATTTTTGAAATTATGTATTTCCTGTTTAGCAGTTGGTCTGGGATGCCTTACCTCTCTCTCCGTTTTACATTAAAAACTTTCTGCAGTTTTGTTGATGAACCACTAGAGAAAGTTACAAGCTTTGATCAACCCTAAGACACCTTTCAACCTTAAGTATGATTTTCTTTAGAGAGGCAAGTGGTGGACCTGAAAGGGCGAGAACATTGAAGCCAGACAAACCAGGGTTTCAATGTAGCCTCTGCCAGTGACTACTTTTGTGACTTTGAGCAAGTTATATAAATTCTCTGATTCACCACTTCTTCATTTGTTCATTCATTTATTCAACAAATATTCACCGAGTGCCTACTATGTGCCAGGTACAACGCAAGGCCACAGGAGCACACTAGTAAATGAGACACAGTGTCTGCCTTCAAGGAGACCACAGAATTAAGGAGAAGGCATCCACTTACACTACGGTGAGGTTACTGGATGAGACGGGAAGATGAGGGTGTCATGGGAAGACAAAGGAGGGGGGTTCATCCCAGATCCGGTGAGACACTAAGGACCATCTCGAGGGAAGGGGTTCTAAACCGACACCTGAAGGATGAGCAGTCGTCAGCCGAGTGAAGGAGCAGGAGGGAGTATGTTCCATGCAAAGTGCTTCACCTGGGTGAGATTTACAGACTAGAAGGTAGGGGGCTGTCGATAATGGGAAGTTGTTTATTATTTCCATTGTTAAACAAAGGGAAAACCAGAGGGGGCAGTGGAGAGAGAGGAGGCCAGAGGGCAGGCAGGGAGCTCATCGTGAAGGGGTCTGTACTCAGGGTCTGGGTGTGGGGGGGTGATGTTTATGTCAGGGACAGTGAGGGTCACTGATGATTTCAGTGAAGGGCAGAGAGCAGATTGAGGGAGATGAGGCTAGAGGCAGGGAGGCCAGAGGAGTCTGCATAAAT
>NW_012149485.1:587493-591579 GCF_000956105.1 Propithecus coquereli
GTTATGTGATCTTAAGCAAGTTGCATAGCCTTATTTCACCTGCAAAACTATTTATCACACTTAGTACAGTCTATTAAAGATTAAATTATGTAATCTTTTATTTAAATTATTTAATAGATAGCCCTGCAGAGTGTCCTGTGTAGTAGCAGCACATAGTAGGTCTTCACCGATTGCCAGTCCCTACCCTGACACAATCACGGGCCCACCAGCCTCACCCTTCCCCAGGGAGGCGGGAGCTGCAGATGGACAGCAAGAGGACAGTGACTCTCACCACTGTGCCTACCCCTAATTTACGGAGAAATGCTTCTCCGGAGTGCGTGCGAGCTGCTCCATTTCTGCCGGGCCATTGTTCTCTGGGCTCTATTCCAGTCGAGCAGTAGATAATGTTTTCTTTAAACAGAGCCAATCCCACATCAGGTACATTTGTTCTTACCTCTTGCCTTCCGAGGCGTCTGAATGTTCCTTCTCTGACAGGTTTATTTCATTGCGTTCCATTTATTTCCACACGTCTCTCAGCCTCCTCTGACGGGTGAGGCACCTGTGAGAGTTTCTCTTTGAGCAGTCTGTCCCTTTCAAGGGGTGTTTTTGTTAATGTTCCTCCCCTGGCAGCAATAATGGCCGATGTAAATAATAACTGCCCAGGTCTGAGCGATGGGGATATTAGACTTTAAGCACTGGCAGCCTCTTTTCATATCAGCACCGACTCAGAGAGCTGCAGAACCACATTACGTAGCAGGAACCGGCTGGCATTCAGGGCGAGTTAAGGCTAAATCCAGCTCTAAGCTCTGCCTCTTTCCGGCCTGGTGATCCCTGGCCAGTTATTTCTCTTCTTTGTACCTCATTATCTTCATCTGGAGAAGTTGGGATAATAATACCCATGGGTCATAGTTAATCATGAGAATTAAGTATGATAACAGCTTTAATTTCTTTGCCCAGCTAATTCCAACTAGTTCTTCAGGTCCCCATGATGTATGGGAAAAAAAAAAAAAAAAAAGGAATGGTAAATGGTCTCTCCCAGGTTTCTACACTGAGAAGCTATATGGGTGGTGGCACCATTTACAAAGAAAGAAAAGACTGGGGAAAAGAAGTTTGGGTAGAAAGATGACAGATTTATTTATAATAATAACTGACTTTTCTGGGTTCTTCTAAGTCTCAGAAACACTGTATGCGAGGCACCTGGAAAAGTACCTGGCATGTTGTGGGTGCTTGATAAATGGTGACTCTTCCTCTTGTTTCATTTTTAAAAATCTATTTCAGGCCCTGTTTCGTTAAACCATGATGTTCTTTTGCTGTTTAGCGTGAGCTCTTCAGAGCCATAAGAATTGCAGTTTTGTTCACCGTACCGCACGTTTTCATGTGTGTTTCTTTCTCTCCTTCTCTTCTGCATGCTGCCTGGGGACTGGCTTCCTTGTGGTCAGCACCAATGGGCAGCGCCCAGGTGACCCCGGGGACTCCACTCTGCCTCCTCACCACAGGTGACCACCAGAGCCCTGAGCGGGTGGGAGGGGAGTGACAGTGGCCCACACTCCATGGGTCCTCCAGGCCAGGGGCATCAGGGAGAAACTGGCAGTGCCTCCGCCTCAGCCCCCATCCACCCACTCACCTATGCCCCCATCCATTCACCCATCCATCCATCCCTCTATCCACTCAACCATCCATCCCATCTGCTAATGCTTACTAAGTACCTACTATGCGCCAGGCACTGTTCTAGGCACTGAGGGTTACACTGATAAGCAAAAGAAGACATGTTCCTATGCCACTGGCTAAAAAATACACAAGTGAGTGTGCAACTGGGAGTAGTGCCACAAAGGAGAGGTGGGCAGTGTTCAAAATAAACAAACACACCTGGAGCCAAGGGAGTGCTTCACAGGGGAAGTGACAACAGAGTGGTGATCTGAGGTTGGGGAGAAATTGACCTAACAAGTCTATGATTAGGAAATGAGTTCTGCTTATGATCTCAGATCTTCCATTTGTCCTGACAAGTTCCAGCCCGTGATCAGCCCCACTTTTCCTGTCTGTGAGGTAGGGATAACAATGCCTACCTCTCGGGGGCCCCATTTGCATTGTAGACGCCATGCAGGTAGAGTTCTATGCTGTCATGTTCTAGATGGAACAGGATACTTAGTGTCAGTAGAGCTGCTATGGGTGTGCCCAGTCTAGAGAAGGTATTTGTTTGAAGGAAACACCAGCCCCTTTCCTCAAGGACATTGTAGGTATAGCTCATTTCACATAAACATGAGCCATTCTTCAAAGGATGCCCAGCCCACCTATGTCAGAGGCTGGTGCCCATCATGGGGCCCAAGAGACAAAAGACAATCCGCTAACCTAGAGATCTCTTTTTGCAGGGGCCCCTTTCTTGTCATTGGGAAGTTTCTAGGAGATTTCAAACCTTTCCCTGTCACCTCTCTCAAAGCCCTTTCCCAGGCAATGGCCTCCTCTCTACTAATCCCTGACTGGTCAGTTTGTCCTGGTGGGAAAGAGGGTGCAGTGGGCAGTAAGGATGTGCATCTGGCCGTCCATACCTCCACTCCTGCCCACCACCCTTCCCAAACTCGGGAACATCGCTGCCAGTGGATGTCTTAGGGTGGGGTTCCCTGGACACTGAGCCTGAGATGGGGACTCTTGTGCAAATTATTCATTGAGGAGTGTTCTCAGGAGGAAGAAAGGGAGGGGGATGGAATGGGGCCGGGCACAAAGCTAAGGGAGGATGTGCACACCTGCATTGGCGGGAGCCCAGGGGGAACAGGGGAAGTCTGGAGTGTGAGGTGTACCATAGAGTTGGTCTGACCTGGAGACAGTGGGACATTTGTACCATGGTATTTGGTCAGCCGTGTGCTGGGAGCTGCCATGGGGATGCATGACCTCCTGGGAACATGATTCCCTTTGCCTGATGGCACTTCTCCAGGGAAGAAGGTATCTGTGAGCCATTTGCCACCCACACCCACTGCAGCTGGAGAGTAGATCCCCCAGCCCAGTAAAGGAGATCTGGGCAGAACCTCAACAGCATCCACTATGGCCCAATTTTGTTCCCACCCTTGTGCTGCCACGCACCACCTTAATACAGTGTGTCAATGCTGGCACCTCAGGAATCTCATCTGAGCCACTCCCTGGTTATATGATCTTAAGCAAGTTGCATAGCCTTATTTCACCTGCAAAACTATTTATCACACTTAGTACAGTCTATTAAAGATTAAATTATGTAATCTTTTATTTAAATTATTTAATAGATAGCCCTGCAGAGTGTCCTGTGTAGTAGCAGCACATAGTAGGTCTTCACCGATTGCCAGTCCCTACCCTGACACAATCACGGGCCCACCAGCCTCACCCTTCCCCAGGGAGGCGGGAGCTGCAGATGGACAGCAAGAGGACAGTGACTCTCACCACTGTGCCTACCCCTAATTTACGGAGAAATGCTTCTCCGGAGTGCGTGCGAGCTGCTCCATTTCTGCCGGGCCATTGTTCTCTGGGCTCTATTCCAGTCGAGCAGTAGATAATGTTTTCTTTAAACAGAGCCAATCCCACATCAGGTACATTTGTTCTTACCTCTTGCCTTCCGAGGCGTCTGAATGTTCCTTCTCTGACAGGTTTATTTCATTGCGTTCCATTTATTTCCACACGTCTCTCAGCCTCCTCTGACGGGTGAGGCACCTGTGAGAGTTTCTCTCTGAGCAGTCTGTCCCTTTCAAGGGGTGTTTTTGTTAATGTTCCTCCCCTGGCAGCAATAATGGCCGATGTAAATAATAACTGCCCAGGTCTGAGCGATGGGGATATTAGACTTTAAGCACTGGCAGCCTCTTTTCATATCAGCACCGACTCAGAGAGCTGCAGAACCACATTACGTAGCAGGAACCGGCTGGCGTTCAGGGCGAGCTAAGGCTAAATCCAGCTCTAAGCTCTGCCTCTTTCCGGCCTGGTGATCCCTGGCCAGTTATTTCTCTTCTTTGTACCTCATTATCTTCATCTGGAGAAGTTGGGATAATAATACCCATGGGTCATAGTTAATCATGAGAATTAAGTATGATAACAGCTTTAATTTCTTTGCCCAGCTAATTCCAACTAGTTCTTCAGGTCCCCATGATGTATGGG
>NW_012149485.1:592939-632226 GCF_000956105.1 Propithecus coquereli
TGGAAAAACAAGCACCACATGTACTCACCATCAAATTGGTATTAACTAATCAACACATAAGTGCACATATAAGAATAACATCTACTGGATGTCGGGCAGGGGGGAGAGGAGAGGAGGAGATGGGTATATGCATACACAAAGACTGCGATGCGCACCATCTGGGGGATGGACATGCTTGAAGCTTGGACTTGGGGAGGGGGGAGGGGGGGCCGCAAGGGCAACATACGTAACCTAAACATCTGTACTCCCATAATATGCTGAAATTAAAAAAAAAACACAAAAAAGGTAAAAATTGTGTTTAATGAGTAAATGTAATTCACACTGTTTTAGTTTTTAAATTTAAATTAGTTGAAATAAACCAAAGCTTAACGTTCAGTTCCCCAGACACACCAGCCGCATTTCAAGTGCTCAGTAAGCACACGTGGCTCAGTGAGTACCACTGTGGACAGCGCAGCTCTAGAGGTGAAAAAGGTCTTCATCATTTTTGTCCCTAGTTGGTGAACAGAGTACATATGTGCGGGGTAGAGGCTCAGTAAATGTTCAGCTCCCTTTATCCCATTTTTCGCCCCAGGGGACATTTGGCGATGTCTGGAAATGTATGTGGTTGTCACAACTGAGTGTGAGGGGTTGTAGGCCAGGGATGCCTCCATTGAGAGAAGTAAGGTACAAATCTCTTCTGGCCAGGATTGGGCATTTTTCTGTAGTGGGTTGACTTGAGGCTGTAGTCGACAAATGACTAGTTAATTAACATTTCATCTGAGAGGACTGTCTAGCCCAGGCCACTGGAGAAAGAACCCCCCTCCTCAGAGCCCTCCTGCAGCTCAGCCAGGCCTCGAGGGGGTGGTCCAGGCCTCTGAGCCCAGGAGGAGACTGGCAGTGTCCAGTCTGGAGGCCAGAGTGGGAGTACTGAAGGTCACCCCAAGGGCAGGTCTGGATTCACCGCCTTGTCCATGCCCAGTGCCCACTGTCAACTCTCCACAAGGGGAAGGGCTATGGAACAAGCCTTCATCTGGAGCCCAAACTCTATTCCTTAAAACTGAACGACCTTGAGCAAATCACTCAGCCTTTCTGAACCTCAGCTTCTTTCTCTGTGAAATAATAAGGACAAGCCCCGCACAGCCAGGCACAAGCACGGCAGGGGCCAGCAGAAGAGGACGCAATCCCAGCCAGGCTCTGGGTTTGAGAAGACATTGGATACAACTCCTCTTATCATTCCTTTCTTGCTGAGCAACTAATGTTAAAACTCTCTATTATTATTTTCCCAGAAATTCTCTAAGCCAGCACCTTGTCGCAGGGACAGGATTCAGACTGTCGTACGATCTCTGGGAATGCTTTGTAACTGCCCCTGAAGTAACTCTCCCAGGGACGGTTTGCAATCCTGGACCCAAGTAGAAAGAGCTTGAGCCTCTGGGACAAGGCTGTGCAGGCCGAGAGAAGACAGGGAAGCAGCATGACACCCTCCCTAGGGTTACTCCCTGGGCCCTGCCAGGCTGGACACCCTGGGGTCTCAGTGGCCCTCCCAGGGAGCTTGTGCCCCCTGGAGGGGATTGGTGGAGGGTGCAAGAGCAGGAGCTGAGGCAAGAGAGCCAGGTGAAGCGTCAACCTGAACGGCCACTGCGGTGGGACTATGCTTGGTGGAGAGAGGAGGAAGACAGGCAGTGGGGGCGGGGGGGCACAGCCTACCAGGCTGGCTGGCACGAGGGGGCAGATCTGGGGGACAATGACATCAGGGGTGTGAAAAGGTGAGGAAAAGAACACTATAACAGCAAACACGTGTTACATACTTCCTACATGCCATGGAATGTGCTGAGTGTTTCACATTATTGACTCATTGAAACTTCCCAACAACTCTGTCAAACAGGGTGCTATTAGTATTCTCATTTTACGGATGAGGAAACTGAGGCTCAGATGACTGGAAATCACACAACTTGGAAGTAATGAAGCTGAGATTCGAACGCAGGTCTGTTTAGACGTCTGTAATCTTACTCACCATGGTCTGTGCCCACAGCCACAGTGAGCACCTGTTATGAGCCAAGGACTGGGAAATACTACAGTGGAATGGGTCAGGACTGTGTCTCAGAAGCCACATAATTTGCTATCTGTGGGACTTTGAGCCACACCGTTGCCCTATTTCCTTGTCTGCAAATGGGAATATTAACAATGGCCAGTTGTTGAGAGGAATAGTGAGATAATACATTTCATTGTCTCAGATGTGTGCTGTCATAATAATGATTCTAAACCCATCTTACAGATGAGGAAACTGAGGTCCAGAGAGGAGGCAGGCAGGCAAGCTGTCCATTGGTAAGATTCAGGCACAACCATCATTCCTGAGAAACATGGGTGGTTGGGGAAATAGGTAAGAGCCCATCAGGACCTCAGGCCTGGGGCACCTAAAATGCCAGACAGAAATCATGAATCAGGGCTTCCTAGGGAATTGGGATGTGAAGTGGGAGGCTGGACGCAGCAGCGCATCAACCCCAGCAGCTGCGGTGGCCCACAGCAAGAGCAGGACTGAGAGCTGAGAGGGGTGATATGAGGCTGCAGTCCCTGAGCCTTTGACCTCAGCGTCCTCCAGTCTCCCTTGACCTGGGCCTTGGTTGGTCCCAGAGCACACACGGGCTAGGGCTGTGCCTGTAGACTAGGGGCAGAGCCACAGCTGGAGGTCAGGGAGGCAGGTGACATTCAGGGGCCAGGCTGGTCACTGCAGAGGACCCTCCTCAATATTCATGGGGGGCTGCAAGGCTGACTCTACAGAGCAGGGGCAGTGACTAGTACTGGGTCAAATGCACCAGAATATTGTCCTTGTCAGTAGTCTTCCAACAGATGTTCAAAGCTGGAGGGAGGCCATTCTGGCTCCCACTTTCAGTTACCAAGCTCCCCAATGAATCAAAAGACTTAATGCAGAAGAGGGGTGTCACATCCCTTATGGGGTGTCCTCCTGTAGAAGGTGAATGTTGATGCTTCCTTCAAATGAACATCTAATCAGGCAGCATATATGACTGAGGCTCTCACCGTACCTTTTTCTGTCTTGGGATATTCTCCTTAAACCAGAAAGAAATCAGTCTCCAGTCTTCTGTCCAAACTGCCATTAAATTCAGATTCAGAAACTCAGTGTCATCCTTTCCTTCTCTCTCTCTTCCTATCTTCAATATCCAATTTGCCACCAAATCTGACTTACACGTCTCTGAAATCCCTCCTGAGCCTCTCTCTCCTTCTTCCAAACTGATCTCCTTGTCTTCACATTGGTCCCCTTCTAATACATACTCCCCACTGACGCCAGAGTGATCATTCAAAAATAAGAATGGGATCCTGATTAAAATGCTCCTAAGGCTGCCCTTGTGCTTTGAGAGAATTAGTCTGAATCAAAGGCCATTTGCTGTCTAGTCCTGTGTGTCTCCATCTCTCCAACTTTGTTTCCTCCTGAGCATCCTGTGCCCCATTCACACTGGTCATGCGAGTGATACCCACCTTCCCACATCCTCCTGTCTTTGCTGAGATGCTCTCCATCCATGGTCTGTCTGCCAACTCGCCCTCTGCGATCAAGATCAGATAGCTCACTTGTCTGCAAGGCCTTCTCTGACCCTCACTATCTCAGCCTGCAACCAGAGGAGACGGTCAACCTCTTCTCTAGGCCAATCGGCACAGAGGACCACCCGCCTCAGCCCTGAGTGAGGGTCCTCTTGAACGTGGCACAGTCACAGTACAAGCACATTGTCTTGGAGCTGTTTGGTTTCTGTCAACTCTTTCCCTGTGTCCAGCACACATGCATGGAGGGTCTAATGAATGAGTAGGTAGTGACCACTGATAAAGCATGTGCCAAGCACAGTACACTCTACCTTGTGATGGTCCAAGCACCTCAGCCTGCTCACCTTCTACTGTTTTGTTAGGCTGATTGGGAGTTACTGAGCACTGGTTTTCAATCCAGCATTTGAACTCCATGCAGCCCCACCTGCCAAATCTGCTGGGACCAGTCCTGCTGAGTTCAATGCCTGGACTGGACTCCCATAGTGCTGGCCCAGAAGAGGTTGGGCTGGGGGCAGGAATGGTGGACAGTCACAAGGGAGACCCTCTCTCAGGACGAACGCAGTCCAGAGTGCCACTGTGGCCAGCAACAGTCACCAAAACCAACGCAGCCTCCTCTTCCACCCTCCTCACCTCCCAAAAAACAACAGAGCTGCTCTTCCGCCCATCCTTTGGGGAGGAGGCTAGATCAGCTTTTAGTACAGAACACAGTGATTCAGTGTTTCTGCTTTCAAAAGCCAAGGGGCAAAGGCTAGAAGAAAGAAAACATGTTCATGATGGATTTGGCTGGAATCTCAGCAATCGATGCCGCGCTCTCTGCGGCTGATTTTATTGCCCCAGCTTGGGTTAGTTTGCACTAATCTGAATTCCATGCTGCGTGTTTACCTGCTGCTCTCTCTGATCCTGCTCATGTTCCCACTAATCCTTCTATAGATTTCTTGTTTCCTCCTCCCACAGACCTTCTCTCCTTTCCAGGCACTCTGATGTTTTCTGTCAGCTGCATGTTGCAGAGGCGTGATCTGGGCAGAGCTGCCCCAGCTGGCCACAGCTTTGCTTCTCCTCCCCCTTCTTGCCCCTTTGGGTCAAGTAATACAGTCACCCCGTAAGGGATCAATTTGGCCAGAGCTGGCTGGAAAGAATTGAATTATGTTTCTGAGTAAGAGCCTTGGGGAGCCTGGCCGCTGGGGCACCCTGCCGTGCAGCTCAGACAGAGGAAGCGAGGAAGTATTGCCTGTCCAGAAGCCTGTGTTCCGCTCAGTCAGGACCAAGTGGGAGTCTCCCATCCGGCTTCCCACGTGCTGTCTGTCCATTGGCCCTGGCCTCTGTTGCCCTTTGCATTTTACTTGGTGAAATGCTAAGATCTCCTTCCTGTTTGTAGCCCCTCCCCAGGCTGCTTGGGTCATGGCTCAGCTTAACCCGCTATTATGAGTTGAATTGAGTCCCCCCAAAAAGATACGTTGAAGTCGTAACCCCCAGTGCCTGTGAGTGTGACCTCATTGAGAAAGAGGATCTTTGCAGTTGTAATTAGTATAGATAAAGTCAGAAGGGTGGACCCTAGTCCAGTATGACCGGTGTTCTTACAAGAAGAGGACATCATCACGTGAAGGCAGAGACACACAGGGATGACACCATGCTGACAACAATGGCAGACATTGGAGTGATGCATCTCTGAGCCAAGGAAGGCCAAGGTTGGCCAAGGGCTACCAGAAGTGAAGCAGAAGCAAGGAGAGTTTACCCAGTGTCTCAGAGGAAGAGGGGCCCTGCTGCAACTTGATTTTGGACTTCTAGCCTCCAGAACTATAGAAGAATAAGCGTCTGTCGTCTTAACCACCCAGGTTGTGGTAATTTGTAAACAACAGCCATAGGAAATGAATACACGTGGAAACACAGGTTGTCTTGAGTGCTGGGCAGCGGTCAAGCCCCAAGGCTGTGCCTTTACAGTGGACAGACCTCAGGGAGACCACGGCCGGGAGCGCCCGTCCCAGAGAATCTCTTTGTCCCATCCCCTCTCCCCTGTGAGGTCCCCTTGTAGACCGTATTCTACATTCGGCCCTGACTCTGGCTCTGACCCTTCCTGTTTTTGTTTGGTTTCTGCCTTCTCCCTTTGAACAGTCATAGCGTCCGCTGCTGGTCACTCCCTGGCCCGAGCCTCTGCCTCACCAACCAGACGAGGTACCCTGCTGTCTGTGTCCTGGGATTATGTGAGATTATATGACCCGGAGACTGTCCCCGTTTGGCTTTTGTTATCTTCTCTACACTTACAGCTTCTGAGAAGGCGTCCCTGTCCCCATGCTTCCCTGGGACTGCTCTGAACTCCACAGGAAGAATTACAGTCAGCTCAGTGTGACCATGCGCTCTCGCCTACCAGCTGCCTGAGAGAGTCTAAAGGGACTATCACTTTGCCGCAGGGCATCCTAAAGAGTGTGTGTTCTCCTCTCTTACAACTGCTCTTCACACTAAAGCCTTAATCCCCAACGCAGGCTGTGGGTGCTTCTGTCGGCAGCAGCTAAGCAGCTTTGAGCCCCCTGGGCTCCAGGCTCAAAGCACAGATTTCTGCAAGCCAGGAGCTGGTGCTGTCGGCGGGCGATGAGCTGACTCGACCCTTCATCCTCGTCAGCAGGGCAGGCCCGGTCTGGACCACAGGGAGCCAAGGTGGGGAGGACAGAGAGGCAGCCACTGAGTGGTCTCAGGAATACCCGTGAAGTGTCCCACTCCACTGGCGACATGTGGAGATCGAGTCTGCAGTCTGGGTTTGCCTAAGCAGAGCCACGCATGCCCTTGCCTGCACACGCCTTTGTGTTAACACCCGTCATGCCGAGCTTTGACTTTGTGTTGGCACAATTCCCTCTCTCGCTAAGCAGTGAGCTCCGAGACAGCAAGATTGTCTCTCAATCACTTCCCATGCTCAGCACTTGCTGTACCCACTAGCATCATGATCCTAGGTTAGGCAATGTCTAGGCCTTTTCCTCTGTCGCCAAGGGTTGAACTGGTGCTAATGAGACCAAGGTACTGGATCTCACTTAAGGTCAAGTCCATGTGGAGGTCACCTGGCTTTGTCCAGTTAGTTCCATTGACATAGACTAAATTTTATTTCTGGCCAAAGTCTAAGCACAACTGTAGGCACAGTTTGACCCCTCACCGAGGATGCAGACTGACTGCTGGGACACGCCCAAGCCCAAGCCACAGGCTGACTCCTAACCCCTGCTTTAGCCTTGTCTGTGGCCTGACACCTCACCCAGTCTACAAAGTGTGCCCTATACCAGATTCTTAGACAACCTTCTACCCAATCTAGGCATAGCTTAAGGTCCTAGTCTAGTCGCAGACTGAACCCTCTCTCTAACCCCAGCTGAGTCCTGGCCACACTCATGGGGCACACGAGTGAGGCAATTGGGATCATCAGGAAGTATAAGCATATTTCTGGCCCACCAGTGATGAAAAACTCAAAAGGCCATGCCTTAGAAGGGGTGTGTCAACAATGACTGTGTCTGGCATCAGTTGGGCATGACTGCTCTTAAATAAGCCTGTTTTGCTACACATGAATGGATGAAAAGGCATTTTAGAATAAAGGAATTTTCTTGCACCCAGAAGAGATTCTCTGGAAGAGCCTCATTTAGTCATCTCTCCTAGTGTGTGCAGCGTGACTGGGTTAGAATTTGACCCACACAAAGCATTTACAGTGTAAAACAAGGTCCACCTGGAAACACAGATTCAAGACTTCGTGGAACCAAGCAGAATCAGCACTTGAGGAACAATTTATTTCAGTGGCCCGAGTGCCTTCAAACAATCAATTAAAGCTATTCCCATCTCACAAGGTGCTAACCTTCAATTGAGGCTGAACAGGAGGGCAACTTCTGTCAGCAATATTTAGCAGTTTTAGTTGTATAGGAGGTGATGGAGTCAATTCTAACCTCTTAGGACCGGCTGGGTAATATTGAGGGAGTCTGAGATATTAGAAATGTGTGTCTTCTTTACACTTAACTCGGCACTTATTAAATGCTTTTCCAAAGCAAGGGTAGAGCTGTCTTGGAAAAACTTGTATCTCTGTAGTGTTTTCCAGCTACTTAACATTGACTCTGAGTTAAATCGTGGCTAAAAGCAATTACTGTCATATGATGAATTGAGGCAATTTATTTATTACTTGAGAAACATCCTAAGTGATGTCACTTAGAAGAATGATGGAATAATCCTTCTCAAGTGCTCCATTACCAACCAGATATGGTGAGGGAGGCATTATTCTGAGGCATGGGGGGATGGAGTCAGCAATTTCAAAAAAAAAAATTAGTCACAGTGAGATCGAAGGAAGAGTACGAGAAGGCAAGCAGAAAATGGTCACCTAAACTTGAGCGAGACTTACCTCCCTGTGGAATTACGTGGGATGCTTTCACTGCTAAATATCAAGAAGGGTATTATAGAGAAAGCCCAGGGATTAGTAATAAAACTAAATTCAGTGTATGAAGGGCTTGGAGATGGTGGTTGATATACAAGGAAAGTGAAAAGGATGAGGGAACTTAAGCTAAAAAGGTCAAGTTTAAATATCATTTGAGCAAAGTCTGCATAACTTGGACCACGTAACAAGATTCACATGACACGTTCATCAATCCCTTGGATATTAGAATGTGATGCGTGGGTGCGAGAGCACAGGGGACATAATCTTCAAGAAGCGCTTATGAATGGAACTGCATGATACAGCAGGTGGCAAACTCGGCATGGACAGGCATAAATGCAAAGGTTTTAATCTGGCTGGTCAAGAGAAGATTCTAGATCTCCTAAATACTGGTCTGCTTCTTCCTTCCAGATATTTGAGGAAAGACAACCAAATTTCTCTGCTGAGCAATCTCTCTCCCTAGTTATTAGAGAGATGGCAGAGTAGTTTAATAGTTTAAGGAGAACAACTTTCTGTGCCAGACTGCCAGGGTCCACATCCCAGCTCTCCTGCTTGCTCCTGCTACTTAATCTCTCTGAGACTCAGTTTCCCCATCTCTGAAATGGGTATAATGATAGAACTGCTCTATAGTGTTGTAATGAGGATTCAAAGAGATAAAGAGGCTTAAAAAGGCAGCCCAGATTGTAGTAAAAGCCCTGAATATGTGTTAATTCTTTGTTGTTAATTCTATTAGTGTTTTCCATGTGGTCAGGTATCCTAAGCCTTCTGTTTCCATCTTCTGGAAAAACCTAGTTTAACAGCCGGCTGTCCTAAAACCCAGCCACAATTTGTCCATCTCAGCCTTGACTTTGCTGAAATCATGACACAGTACTGGACATTCTCTTTGATTTACAAGTCCAGACACCTCTCAAAAGTGGCAAAGAGGTGAGCCTAGCATCGCTTGTTCATAGGAAGCACAGGCTGGCCCTGGGCCCATCTCGTCTCCCATTCATCCTTCACTATTGTCCTGTCCTGCTGGGACATGTAGGTGACCCCTGCAGGCTGTGTTTCCCAGACCCCCATGCCAGCCAGCCTCTGGATTCGGCTGATGGGAGACATGCATGAGGGATGGTAAAGCAAAGGGAAGGGAGGAGTCTTCCTCCTCTTGGGCTCAGGTCCCTTCGTCAGCGGCCATTGTGTCTACCCCATGGCTTCAAGGCCCCCGATGGGCTCCTGGAGTTCCACCTGTTGGCCGATCCTGGGCTCTGATAACCCCTCCACCTCTTTTTGTTTCTCCAGTCTGGGCTGGGTAGTGGCTTCCTGACATTGCTACCCTCTGGGCTGCCTCACCATTGTCCTCTGATCCCTGCGTATCAATTCTCTAGTAAATTGGCTCCGTTTCAAATGTGTGGAGTGGTTTCCCTTTTCCTGGGTTAACACTGGCTGATGTGGAGCCTGTGCCTCTTCGCATTGATTATTCCTTCCTTTTATAAGTGGTAATGGGGGGGAAACCTGATTTAATCATCCAATCTATATAATTTTTTTTCCTGTATCAACATCACACTTACTAGTATAAAATATCTGAAATGCACATTTTTTCATTTAACAAAAAAAGTCAGCAACAGCATTTGTTTCTCCCCAGGCTTCTCGCACCCCTCCTGTTCGCTCCAGTTTCAATCCTCAAAGACTGCCAGAGTAGTTCATGATCACAATTACAAATACTCTCAGTGCCTTGGGATGCAATTTGTAAAGTCTAGAGGCTTGAGTCTAATGAAGTATCCAGATGCTCTCCTATCAACTTCTTTCATATCCTGGACTTTAATTCCATCTTAAAAATAGCCTACCATTTTGAGAATTTGTTTCCAGGAAAATCAAGAAGGTGTATGTTGCACACCTGACTTTAGAAGAGCCAGAAAGTTGCCCAGCTTCCTCATCTTTTCCCTGTTATCTCCTCTTGGCAAAACCCCCATCATCAGAGATGCCTGCAATGTTTAAAACCTTCACTGGCATAGAAGAAGCAGCTTAGCGTTAGAGCTTCAAAGGTTTTCTCTACCGGGTGCCAGATACATATAAAGCCAGAGAAAAGACAGAGAAACTCTTCAACAAAAGAAGTCATTAACTAGACAGGGGTAAACTGCCAGCACTGTAAGATTTGCCTCTGATAAGCCACACTGGGGATAATATGCCCTTGGACAGCTGAGAGGCCACGGTGTATTTTGAAGAGTGCAGCTTTTAGGAACTGTGTCCCCGAGAGCTGGCTTCCTTTCTTTACCGTCAGCAATGATCACCAGCATGGGTTACACATCCATTGGGATTTACTTGGTTTTATCAATTGCAATTAGGTGTTCTTTATCTGTGACTTCTATTTTTGCTCCGTATCTTTATAGGGAAAATTCTCTGAAGTAAAGCTATAGAAGTGGGCCTGTCGCCAGTGAGAGCACTTTGAGAATGAATCATTAATCCCTTGTTGCCGAATTATGTTATTGCTGCCATTAAGTCACACAGATGTCGGCCTGATACATGACTTGCTTCTATGAGGAAAGTTAAGTGAATCGCTCTGGGGTCTCTGCCTGCCTTATCCTCAGGATTGGAGGGACTCAGGCAGCAGGTTGCAAGGAAGCATTGCTACAGCCTCTGGCACCCACAGTTCAGAGACACAAAAAACCTTCTACCACCCTGGGGCCAGTTCCAAGGACATGTCACCATTATGCCTCACAGGTGAATAGTTCCTCAGAATTTATCAAGCACTTTTACCTCCATTGTTACATTTGACCCTTAGAAAACCCCTGTGTGAACTTGGCATTTCTTCCCTCTTTCTCCAATGAGGGTATCAAATCACACCATTGTTAACCGATTTGGTCAAGGTCACACAGCCAGTCTGTGATGACATCTGGAGGCAAGCTCACATGTTGCTGATTTAAAACCCATTCTTTTTGACCAGAATCATAAGACCACAGGATCTCGATATCAAAAAAGGCATAAGAAGTCACGGGGTCCCTTCTGCTCGACGGGGAGCACACTGAGGTCCAGCCGGCTCCTTTCATTGTCGATGACACGTTCTTATGCCCTTGAGGGTAACTTGGGCAGGGGCAGGGCAGGAGCAGGATAGACTGCATGGGGGTCCTGTCACTCTAACGATGACAAGGAGAATTCCTCTCACCAAGATTGTGGATATCACTGGAATTAGGGGTGCCAAGTTGAGGTGGGAGGTGATGTCAGTAGGCAGAGAAGAAAGATCAGCATCCCATGAACATGAGGTGTTCAGGGCTTGGTTAAGCGTCCAGGAAGCCAAGGAGGTGAGAACAGGTAGAGACAGAGTGGGCAAGTGAAAGGAGGGCTAACTCCGACACAGGACTTGGGAACAATGACCATTTCCATCCTCTCTCTGCATCCTCTCTCTGCATGCCGCCTTGAAAGGGCCTGGTCTGGGCTTTAGCCTCAGCTGGGTAGCTATTCTGCATTGCAGCTTTTCCTGTGTCGGCCCCGAATCCACCCCCTGTCACTTTTACCCATCGATATTAGCTCTGATCTTTGAAAAGTCAGTGATCTCTGGACTTCAGTGCACACCTGGATCATGTAGAGACCTTTTTAAAATGCAGCTGCTGATTGAGGAGGTCTGGGGTGGGGCTCAAGATCCTGCATGTCTAGTAAACTCCCAAATGATGTTGACATTCTGGACATTGGACTGCTTTTGGAGAACCAAGGCTCTGGGCCTATCTTCACCCTGGAGGTCCCACTCAAGGGGCTGAGTCCACAGCTGCACAGGACTCACCAGAGTGGTGAGTGTGGAGCAGAGCAGAGCAGCACTGCCCTTGTTGAGTCTAAGGAATCACTGGGGAAAATCAGAGGGATGGTTGTTTGGTAGCAGGGGGAGAGGCAATAGAGAGACAAAGCATGGCAACTGGGCCCTATGTAAAGAGCTACTATTAAAGGAGGGGAGTGGATTTTAAGAAACCAAAAGCCATGCCTTGGACATCAGGTTTCCATATGTAAGAGTAGACAGGTAGCACATGAAAAGCCAGATAAGGACTCCAGGCTGGAGCTGGGAGGAGACTGGATCCTAAGCCATCGTGGCTTTGGGGGAAAAAGCAGATAGTAGGAGGTGGTGGCAGCTGCTTTGAGAGAACTGGCTCACCCTTCGGGAGTGCTCAGAGCTCATAGGGCACAGCTGGCCTGGGTATAAGGTCAGGCTTGCAGCCTCATATTAGAGACAGTAGTCTCCTGCCAGGGCAAGCTGAGTTCACAAGACTGTTTTTGATGATCGCATCACACAGGGGGCTCAAGTAGAGCCTTAAAGCTTCTCCAGTTGGATAAATTTATCACCTGGTGGTCACCTGGTCACTAATTCCGATTCATTTGGACTATTCTCAGGTTGGGTCCCGTGGAGGGGAGAGATGAAGAGGATTCCCCCTTCTCCCAGTTCTCAAATTCCCGGTCCCCGCTTAACAGGAATCACCAGAGTCAGAGACAGGGGGTTTTAGGGACTGGGACTCATACTAAGGCTGACCCTGATGAATAGGGTGGGCTTCGGGTGAGAGCAATCCAGCCACTATCTCGCTGAAGGGCTTCCAGTTCTACCCCTCTGAAAAGCCCCCTTGGGTTTTGGGGCCACTGAGTCAGACAGGCAGCCTCCTGTGTGGGCCCAGTGCTGGCATTTGTAGAAAGCCCATCACATGGCTGGGAGGCCCTGTAGACACCAAGCCTGGTGTGCTTCCCTGTAGCTGCTCCCACCCTGCTCCACTGGGCACCTACAGTGTGAGCCCTGGGGACACACTCCTGACTCTGCCATAGGAGCCGGACGATCCCGCCCTCTGTCCATCCCATTTTTTTTTTCTCCCAGATATAGGAGCCACATGTGAATGCTGTCTGGCCTTTAGTCCCAGGGCCATTTCTGTTATCCCTGTATTTCCTTTGAACACTGCTGGCACCCTTCCTTATGAACAGAGGCAAAATTCCCCAGAGAGGAGAGCAAGTCCTCTTAAAGAAGTGAAAGTTGGATTTCCCACATCCCAGGGCAAGCTCACATTCCTGTGTGTGAACTCTGGTTGGACCAGCCAAGCATGTCTCCTCCTAAACCTCTTTGTGTAGTCTGTGATTCCAGCTCTGATGCCTGTTGGCTGAACTCAATGAATTTGTTTAAACCACTGGCCTCTGACCTTTCAGACAGCCTCCTTCAATCCCTCTGTGGCCCTCGAGTATGTTCTATTGTTGGTTCATGGCACTGCTGAAGATGCTTCTATTTAGGAACATCTTGGAATTGGCGGTGGGGGGGAGATTTTCTAATACTCATCCAAGATCTTCATTTTCCTTTGGCTACAGAGCCTCATTCTACCCTAGGAAAAGTATTGGACACAACGGATCACTCCCTCGTTTTTGAAACAATCTCTTCTCTTGGCTCTAGGATGTTACACTCTCCCAGGTTTGCTTCCTACCTGTCTGCCCGCTCCTGTTTCCTATACAGGTTTATCCTCCTCTACCCACTCACTAAGTGCTGCAGACCCTCAAGACTCTATTCTAGGTCTGCTTCTCTCCTTATTCTTTCCCTGGGTGACTTCATCAACCCCCATGCTTCAAACACCATCTATGTGCACATGACTCACACATTTTAATTTCCAGCTCAGATATTTTTTCAGAGCTCCAGATCTGCCTTTTTAACTACCTACTTTTCTGGAGTATCTCTCAGCTCAAATTGCCCCCAATACACATATTTTCCCCCTAAAGCTATTCTTTTTTTTTCCCCAAAAAAATAAACTTTAATTCAAAAATTATTATGCCAGACAACAAGAACATTTTATATTGATAAAAGTGTCAGTTCATCAAGAAGATATAATAATTAAATGCATTTATCAACAGAGCTAAAAAGATATAAAGCAAACATTGACACAACTGAAGGGAGAAATAGGCAGTTCTAAAATAATGGGGAAGACTTCAAATCCTCCCCTTTTTTTAATTTTTATTTCAGGATATTAGGAGGGTACAAACATTTTGGTTCCATTGTATGTCTTTGCCTTGCCCAAGAGAGGATTAGAGGCAGGCCTTTCCCCTCTACAATGCTTATCACGTCCATTAGTTGTGAGTTTAACCCCCCCAACCCCCTAATCCTTGGAGAATATTACTACCGTGTGAGCACCATAGTGTTGATCAGTCAGTGCCAATTTGATGGCAAGTACAAGTGGAGCCACATGTAATCGCCTAAAGCTATTCTTTTTCCATTGTTTCTAGAACCCACAAACATCACTCTCATCCACCTTGTCATACAAACCAAAGACATGTGGTCATCCGTGACAGTTCTTTCTCCTTTATTCCCCATATCCTATCCATCAAAAGATTTTTTAGCTATATCTCTTTCAAATAATTGTCTTTTCTATCACCTCTCTCTATCTTCACTATTATCACCTGAGTCTAAGCCACTATCATCTCCCACCTGGATTCCTGAAATGTTCTCAAAACTCATCTCCCCAATCCACTTCGCTTCCACACTGAAGCTGGAATAGTCTGTTGGAAACACAAATCTGACCATATTATCGCTCCATGAATAACGCTTAAGTGGCTCCCTATGTTTCTTGGGCTAAAGAACAAAAACCCTCTTTGTGACCTGTAATGTCCTGCATAGACTGGTTCCTGCTGCCCTCTCCAGCTTCTTTCTGACCTCCCCTCCTTGATTTCTCACCCTCACATTTCTTTTATGCCTTGAGTGTGCCAGGGTGCCCGCCCCAGTGCACAGCCTTGGCCAAGGCTATGTCTGCCGCTGCTCCCATATGCTCCTCTCTTGCTCCCTCTGCCTGGTTTTAGCCTGTCTTCCCTTGGAGCTCACTCTACTGGCCACTTCCTCCCAGAAATGACTCATTTTCCTTTTATACACATTCCAAATGTCATGTGCCTCTCTGTTCAAACCGTTAACAGTGTTGAAAGTTCACTATTACTGATTCTTGGTTTATTAATTGTATGCCCCTAGTCCCAACCACTGCTAATTGTAGACTCTTTGAGGGCAGGAATTGTGCCTGTTTTGCTGACTACTGTAGCACCAAATGCTTGGCACATGTGGGTTCTTGTGATTGTTTATTGAAGGAACGAAGTGTGAGTTTCATTAGAACAAGCTAATCACAGAGTTCCTAGGGTAAGGAGATCCTGTCCAGGGGCTCTTTGCCCATGTATGCCAAGTCTCTAGACTTGGACCCCATAGCAAGCACTAAGTGAAATTTAGCTGTGCCAATGAATGAATGCTCCAGAGCCAACCCTTCCTCCAAATCTTAATAAAAAGACTCTGTCAATATAGAGGAAATTGTGATCTGAGGTGCTCCACCAAGCTCCTTTATGCTTGGTATACGGTGGCTTAGCCATATCTCAGAAGTTGTCTCCAAACAAGAAGATGGGGGCTACATATGAGCTATTCAGAGCAAGCCCCCACCCTGGAAAGTCAGACCAGCCCTGCTACGGAGGGGGATGGCTAACTTCCCCAGGAATTCTCTAGGCTGTACATTGGCAGAGTCTGCTCAGCTAGCCCTAGAATTGGATGAGCTGGTCTTGCCTTTAGCTTGGGAAAGGAATGAATAAAATCCTTCATCCATAAGTCTTTCCAGAAGAATCTCGGACCCTACAGACAGCATAGTTTGGCACACAGCACGTGGGTGCTCAATAGCAAAATAATGAATGACTGGATGAGTAAATGCAGCCAACGACTTGATTCACTCACCTTTATGTCATTTCATAGTCATCTGTTAAGCATCGATTATTAGGAGGAAGGCCTGTGCTAGACACTGGCGTTAGAGAGATGAATACGATACACCTGTTCCTTAAGACTTACAATTCTCACTGGGGAGACTTGGCTAAGTAAACCCAACTTGTCTAAGTTACAACAGTCTGGGGAAAGTGCTCTGAGAGAGGAAACCCTTGACACTCTTAAGCAAAAACAAAGGGATGTATCCATGTGCTAGAGGGCTGTTCTAAAACATCTGTGAGTTTGGGGAAATCAGAACAATAGCGTATGGGTAGTGGCATCCTTAAACTCAAGACTCAGCCGAGTTCTGTGAACACATGACTAAAAAAAGGAGAAAACTCAATTTAGTTCCACGAGAACAAATGTGTGTGGGCAGAGACGTCATCCCTTGAGCCAAACACTGAACAGCCGCAAATGTTTAGGGAGCCCTTATTACCAGCCAGACTCTGCTAACATGGGAAAACAAAGATAAACGAGGCATAATCCCGCACTTCTGAAAAGCTTGCAGACCACTGGAGGAGACAGATGTGGAGACAGATAACTAATAATATTGACGCATCGGGGAAAGAGATATTGTGAGGTGTGCGCAAAGTGTCATAAAGTGTTAACAGAATATAGAGAAGAAAGAGAGAGAAACTCTCCCAGGGGCACACGCCAGAGAAGGTGCACTGGCTGATGAAGGATGCGCTGAGGCTGATGTGGCAAAAAATGAGGAATGAGTTAGGACTTTCAGCTGCCTCGCACAAATGTGGCACCATTGGGAATGGAATATGAAGGGGAGCAGGAGGACGGTCACTCAGGGTGCTGGTAACCCCAGGACCACTCTCCAGAATGTCTGAAATCAGAAGTTGCCTCTGATCCCAAGAATATGGCATGAGGAGGCTGGGCTTTGGCATTCTTTGGCCACTTATTTTTGCTATGGCATAAGCCACGTTGTTGTTTTAGGGATAGTGGGATTGAGAAACCAGGGGATTGAGAGTTGAATTCAAGGTTTATGACTATTAAGGTCTAAACTGGGAGGCAGAAAACCTGTGGAATCCTGGCCCTGACCTTGGTCAGTTAACCTTTAGCAAGTTCCCTAAGTTCCCTTGGTTTCCTCGTCTATAAAATGGGAAAATCAGTATCTATCTTTGGGAATGTTTTGAGGATTGACCGAGCTATATCCATGAACTCAGCACAGGCTGAGAATATAGTAAGTGGTCAGTTCCCTGCCTTCCTCTACTGGGGACAGAGTCAGTGAATTAGTACCTGGTAGAACATGTTGCATTAGACTTATATGCTAAAAAATGGAGCTAATCAGATTTAAGTGTTTTGAGAATCCAAGGCAGTTTCCTTTAATATACTGTTTTTACCCTACCATTTGTTTCATGTAAGGAATAAAACAAAAGCTTTTTTACCTTTAAAAGTCCAGTGATTTTAATTGTGTTGCCTTAACATGAAGTTGTTATTTCCACCATTTACCTGAAAGACTAAAGTAGGGTTAGGAACAATTCCATGAACCCAAACACTGAACTGTAGATCAAATGATTTGATTCTAGGGACAAAGCTCTAGAAGATAAAAATTTGCCACTCGGTCTCACCAGAGGGAAAAGGATGCTCCAACACAGCACATACATGACCTTAGGCAACTTCTTTCATTTCTCTGCATGTCAGTTTCTTCATATGCAAAAGAATCTACTGATGATCCCAACCTCACAAAGGATTAATCCTTAAAAGTCATGAAATGGGACAATGTATATAATGCTTTTAGTACAGTGCCTGGCACATAGTTAGCTCTCGAAAAAAGGAAGCTGTTGCCATTATGTTTATTGTGTAGTCATATGTGTGAACCTTTTCAACATCTTTCCCTTTTCCTGTTCCCCTCCAAGGTGCCTCCACCCAGAATTCTAACACCATGGAGCCAGAAAAGCAGGTGGACAACACAGTGAAGATGGCCGGTGTGATCGCTGGCCTCCTCATGTCCATCATCATTCTCCTGGGTGTGATGCTGACCATCAAAAGGAGGTGAGTCTCTGACGCTGCCCTAAAGACTCTGCTGACCCCAGGTGACCCCATGCTGACCTGCCATGTGGCCAGGTCATTGCTCTGTGGATCACTGTCCAGCAGGGATCTTCTGATTTGATTGCTGTGGTCCTAAAATACTTGGACCGACTGTGGCTCACTGTGTTGGTATCCGAAGGGTGTATGCTGCCTGCTCGGCAAGTAGCCCTGAGATGGCTGGTCTCTAAGGGGCCAGTGATCTCCACAGCTGGGCCACCTTGATGTGCAGTGGGTTCTGGGTATCAGGAAATAAGTCTTCCTGGAGTCGCCTGCTGTGCTGTGATCAGTCGTGTCATCGTGTCATCGAGACCCCCAGGGGCTTCCTGGGGAGCCCCTGGAACATCCAGAAATGCAGTTGCAGGAAAGGAATGCTTTGTTCTTTTCACCTCCAATCAGCCCTGATTTCCATCGGTCAAGTAGCAGCATCCCAAGATGCCCTCTGCTTGAGAGAAAAAGCCTACAATGGCGCGAGGGTCCCCAGGGATTCTCCTGCTCCAGGCTCCTTCCTACTCCATGTCCCCCAAAACCTTCCCAGCTGGGTTGTTGCTGCTTGTCACCTCTTAAACATTCTGTCTCCCCAGGCACCTCTGGCCAACGAACACAGTTTTCTCACATTGTGTGTGTTTTTGCCAATGTTGCTTATGAAAGCAAGGGTACAGATTCCCCCTTTAGTCCCAAGATTTACTATACCAGCATCTCCTGGTGAGGAGATGTTGACAGGCTTGAGGATAACACAAGGGAATTACAAGGAGTGAAAGGAAACACAAAGAATGAATATCACCTATTGCTGACCTCCAGGTGCCTTGGTTATTCCTCTAAACAAGAGTCCTGCTGACCTGCTCTCCTTAGCCCCTGCCTGCCACCATGTTACCAGGCCTACTTCGCACCTCCATGTCTTCTCAGTTCCAAAGCCAGGGCCCCAACCTTGCTCTACCTCCCCACTCCCCAGTCTTCTGGAGCAAACAAAGCATTTACCCACATTATAATATGTGCTATTAATATAATGTGCTCTGCCCCCAGTGAAAAGTGCCTTCTACATTATTAACCAAACTAATATCTCAGCCTGAAGCTCTGGGTTTTGGTTACACACAGAGTTCAGGGCAACCCCAAGTACTAGGGCCAGGGACTTGCTGCCATCTGAAGGATAAAAAATACACATGAAACTTGCTCCCCACCAGAGCGAAGGGACAGAATTCCCCCAGACTAATTGCAGCTTTTGCCTTAGAAGCCACACGAATATAAATGTAGAAAATAAAATTTAAAAAAAGCGATGTCCCCATTTCCAGCCACCAGTGATTCAGAGAGAGATACTGGGGTTCCCACTACACATGCAGTTGGCCCTCTCTTAGCCATGTAGGCACCAGAATGTCCCTCTGTCTTTCTCTCATGATTCTGTTTTGAGCCTGTCCTTCCTCTGGCCAGGACAGCTTATGTTAGGACATCCTTTCTTGACATCTTTTGTCTGATGGGATCACTCCTTGCCTCAAACTCTCAGCAGAATGGCTTAAGAGTTAAGGTTCTCATCCAGCTACTTATTTTCTGGTTGGAGGGACCTAGGGAGAAGGGAAGGTGCTATGTTAATATTGGGGGTGAAGAATCCTCAAAGGATTAAGGACAGCACAGTGTTATCACATCACCGTCATCACCGATAAAACGTGGCCATATGACATGTCTCAGTGACTAGGCAGCTGCTATAACATGAGGTAGGACACGAGTTTAGATTTCTCCAGGGGCAGTAAGCATGTTGCACATGGAAGATCATTGACATCGTGTTAGAGGCAGAGGTGAGTTTGGGATTGTCTACCTGGAAAAAGTAATCAATTTAATGGAATCGAATATCTCTTTGATAGGCCTGAAATTTTCTCATTCTTTGCCACTGATTTGTAAGTCAGATATACTCTTCCAATTTTGCTCTTTCTAAAGCCTGGCTTAACCCACATCACCATCGTCTGTGAGTTTGTGAAGAAATTTCACTTCCTTCTCAACAGCTATTTCTGAAATGTGTGACTTTGGGGGAGGGAGGAAAGGGCTTTATGTTTCCAGGGTGGGAGAAACTAGGAAGTGAGTCTTTGGTGTAGTTTTAACCCCCTCTGAGTGTCTGCCTCAACCCTCGTGTCTATCAAAACTGTCCATCAGACCCAATCCACAGGCAGCATCATACGAGCACCATCCGTCCCGGGAGGCAAAACTCGGACATCGTGGTGGTGGTATGGGAAGGCGCCCATCAGTGTTTACTTACACAGCATCTTTTGGAGAAAATAGGACATTTTGCTGATGTAGTTGATAGAAACAATTTAGAGATGGGTGAAGAGAAGAGGAGAAAATGTGGATCAAGAGAAAAATTAAACACGGGCCTGCACCCTTTGCACTAACCTACAACGTCTTTCTGTGCCACAGGACAGTGAAAGATGTGGCGAAATCCTCTGTGCACCTTTTCTGATCTTAGCCCTGTATATAAATATGGGTAAATTTCATTGATCAATTGAGTCTGTTACTAAATTACTGCTGGCAAGAATGTTGTCCATGTCTACCTAAAAGAAGAGGTGTTAAAGTAAAAGAAACTCCCAAATAATACACTAATCACCACAGCTCAGGGTCTTAGTGTCAGCATCTCTTCAGCCTCCCATCATCGCCTACCCTTCCTGGATCCAGGAGTTCTCAGAGGTCAAACACCTGCTACGCTCCATCCACTAGCTCGAACTTTCCTGGGTCTTCTCCCTGCCCTCCATGTGCACGGGCACAGGTGCTTTCTGGGTTTTTTTCCTGCTCCTAATAGGTTCCACCGACTCAAAGTCTCCCTGAAGCTACAGCTATAGATGTTTCCAGTAAACATTAGATGTCTCCAGCTTCTCCCTCTGAGGAGTTCACCATGGTTGGCCTTAGGGCTTCCTCATCACTCTCCAAAGAGAGTCCTTCTCTTCCCATTAGGGGTTTCCTTCCCATTAGAACTAGAAAGAAGGAAGAGAATGGGCGTGAGAGACAAAGGATGGAGGGGAGGGCTTCACAAAAGAAGATGAGTTAACTTAAATTCAGACAACTGGGGGAAAAAGAATGAGGAAAAAAGAGAGAGAAAGAGAGATTGGCAAAAATATCAACAATGCCCGAGAGATATTTTGTTGCTGTTGCTTGGTTTTGTTTTGTAATTGGGTGGGGGGTCTTGAGAAATGGAAGGCAGAAAGAGATATGAGATGTTGGAGGGTAATTCAAATGGGATTCTCTTATAGTTTGCAAGAGATGCAAGTTAAAGCTCAGAATTCTTTTGTATTACCTTAACTGATTAGACTGGGATTCTTTCAGTGTGGAACCATGCAGAATCAGGATTACATAAAGACACCCAGGGTTACGTGAGCATTATAAGAAGGGATCCTGGAGCCCCTTACTGATGTAGCTAGTTACTGGTGTGGTTTTAGCCACACTCACTGTGAAAACCCATCCTTATGCTGTTACTGGATAATGGCTCTATCTTTTTCTCCTGGATCTATTGATCACATCCACACCTTAGAATGTTCTAGAATAGGTGCCACATGCCATTATGTCACAGGACATACCTCCTTTTCATGAGCACCATGTTGAGTCCTGACATTGAGGGAGACCCTCATCACTGACTCAGCACTGCAATCCTGGTCATCTTCATCCCTTGCGTCCTCCCCTTAGAATAGTTGGACATCCTCACCCACAAAACAGTGGGCAATCAAGGAGTTGCAAGGCCACCTCTATGGTTCCTCAGCTTAACACTATAGGGCACTGTGTGCCTTCAATGCAAATTGAGGTGGAAAGCACAAGTTTTAGAGCTTAAACAAGTATATCCTAATGGTTGAAGGTGTTTATAAGCCACTCACATATGAGAAGGTCTCCACTTCAAAGTTTGTGTGGTGTGGAATTATATGCATATGCCCACTTGTGTCATATAGTTCAATTTTACGCCTTGGGACACACTTCCTGGAGTCTGAGCATGGTCTCCCAAAGCTGAAGGTATAGCCTGCACTTTTGTGCAGGGTAACACCAGAGCCAGGTTATGCAGGATTCTTTGGTAGAGCTGCACCCCAGGACTTGTCTGGGTCCTACATTAATCTCTCCATCCCTTCTTACTTTTCAAATGAGAACTAGAGAATTTTAGGGAGATATTTTCAAAATTGATACCATGCATGGTTCTAGCCACTAGGAATAACTGCCTATCTCCTCCCCTCCTCCCCAACTCTGCCCCTCCTGGCCCAGCCTAAACTTTCCACAAACCACACCTTATCTGTCCAAATGGTTACTTTTCCAAGAGTGTATTTGCTGTGTCTCGAGTTTGAAAGATGAATGTCTACTGTAAGATATAAAATATATGCATCTCTGGTTATGCATTGATCCTCTGTGATTTGTATCTGCCCTCCAGTGGCTCCCAGCCTAATGGATGCAGACACCTTGTAGCTGTGTTCCAGGAATCAGAAAAACTGGATCCAAATTTTCACAGTCCTGTTTATTTGCTGTTAACCTTGGAAAAACAAGTTAACAAATCTCAGCCTTTGCTTTGTCATCTCTGAGATGTAGCCACCTTTAAGGGGCTATTCTGAAGATCAGATGAGCTAATGGTTGGAATAGGTTTTGTTTCCTGGCCCTGCCTAAGGAATTACAATGCACAGTATCTACAGGGACATCCATCTCCACATGACCGTCAGTTGTACCAAGCCAGCTCCCCACCCACCAATAATATGGTAACAGCAGTGTTGCGATAAATACCCCCGCACTGATCTAATTTGTTCATTTTCCATTTAAACTGCTGCCATATTCTGATTTTAATCCTCCTAATAATCATAGTAGGGCATGTCTTCTACTTTTTTGAGAAGAGGAAACTGAAGTTCAAAAATCTTACATGAGTTGGCCATGGTCTTGGGCAGAGTTAAGATGCAAACTGAGACTCTGTGACTCCAGAGCCTGTGCTGCTGACTTCTGCTCTGTCTGTCCATGGAGACTGGCAGAAAAGAAGCAAATCCTGAACTAGGAAAGAGGTAACCCAAGTTTAGGTCCCATTTTTCCTCTCTGGGCTTATTTTCCCCAACTTCTTGATACTCTTCCTTTGTGCATACTCTTTCCCTGAGTGAAATGTCCTGACATTCTTCACCTACAAAGTTCCTGTCACTCTGTCACCCTCAGCCTCAAGACCTTCCAAGCAGGACTCCCAAGTATTACCTACTCAATGAAGTCTTACCTCCAGCCCCCAGCTGCAGAAAGACCCAATGGCACACTCCTGCATGCAGCCACTGTGCCACATGCACAAGTCTTCATCTATGGATTTGTCACTCTACCCAGTGGTTGCAGTTTCGCTGGCCTTGAAGATGGAAATGGCCTACAAGGGATGAGTCTTCACTTCAGTCCTCTCTCGCTAGAGCTCCATTGCCCTGGATCATCTGCTCCTGGTTGTCTACCTTGAAAATCCCTCAGGTGTTTCATAGTCAAAGTCAAAATCATAACCTACTCCCCGACCCATTCCCAATCTTATGTCCTCATCTCATTGACAGGCACTAACTACTACCTCCCATCCAGTTAGCCCAACAGGTGGGATTCCAACACCCTGGATTCTCCTAAATCTGCATCTTTACATTCTCTTGGTCACACCCCGTCTCTCTCTCGCCGGACTCCTCTTCCCTGGGGCAGGCCTCTATGGCTCTATTGCATGAGTTTCCTCACTGGCTTCCTGACGTCACCCCACCGCTCCAACCCACCCTCCACACTGTAGCCAGGGTAATGTTTCAAAAATAAAACTTGTACTCCCAAACCCATTGTCTAAAATCCTTCACTGTCTTCTCTCCCTTATAACAATGGCTCATGGGGTGGGAGTGAGGGAAGAAGCACATGTCTGGGGAACTCTGTCAGGCTGTGCTGTCCCGCCATTCACAGCGGTCCTGACAGGTCTCCTAATGTCTCACCCCCACTCTGATAGTTTTGCATATGAACTTTCTCCTTATTCAATGCCTATGTTCCTCAGCTCCATGTGACCAGATATTACGCATGTTTAAGGTCTATTTCAAGAGTCATCGTCTCTAGTAAATCCTTCCTGACCTCCAGTCTAGACACAGTCTCTTTCCCAGCTGGATCCTGTCTGCAAGGATCTGTGTTATGTTCTGCCTTATATTTGTCCTCTGTATTCACATCGCATCTCCTCCACTGGACCATCAACCATCTATTCTGATTCATCCTTATCTCAAATGTGCCTTGCAAATACTGGGAATTCCCTAAAAACATGTTGAATGGGAGAGCCCAGTGAACTGAGAACAGATGGTGCCCAGAATCGACACTCTGTCTCTTGTGCAAGAGAGCTTCACTCAGAACGCAGCCCCGGTATCAACGCTGAGCATCGATGGTGCACCAAGTCCTGCAGTAGCAGGGTGGCAAGGCTGGAGGGCGGGACATGAAAGATATGCCATGGCCTGAGCCTTTAGAGGACACATTGTCTAGTCAAGACGAAAGAAAAACAAAACAGTTAGGCAATCAGAAAAGCTAACTACTGGATGAGCTAAAAGAGGCAAGGCATGTTACTAGATTAGAGTGTGCTACAGATCAGAAAACTGAAACGCATAGAGTTTAAGGAAATTGCCCCAAATCACGTAGTTAATAAGTGGCAGAGCTGGGTGTCAAACTTGGGCAATGTGATAATAGAGTCCACACTCTGAAACACCATATAACCTGGATTAACTGTAAAACAGAACCTATGGAGATGCTAAATTGTGTGGCATAATTTTGAGTGATTTGCTGAGGTGGGAAAACAGCCCAAACAAAATGTGTCATTTTGTCTTGTCTGCCCCATTCTATACTGTTCCTGACTACACTCTCGAAAAATGACACTTTCTCCTTCTATTTGCACTCATGTGGGCAGCCACTCAAACTGGAAACTTGGGAGTACTCTTCAATATGACCACATTTAATGACCTGTTGACTGCGTTTCTTAACCACCTTCCACATTCCCCACTTCTGCTCCATCTTCATGACCACTATAAAGGGGCCCCCAACATCCCTTGTCTTGCCCTTGCTGCAGTAGCTCCCACGACCCGAATTGCTCTCCTGTCTGACTTTCTCCCCACCCTCCTGCCAGAATTATCCATTTAGAACAAACATTTGGCTACTTAGCATCTTGAGTTTTCCCTACAACATGTAGGACTGAGACCAAGTTCCTTGAGCTCTTTGGGACCCAGCCCTTTGAACCTGTTGACATTCCCACCTTGCTAACCCACCTGCCCAGTCCGCAAATACAGTTCCATGTGCCTAAAATTACCTTCCCCATCTTCCATGTGGCTTTGCTTTGACTTCACAACTCTGGGCATCACAGATTCTGGGCCGTCTTGCCTGTTTCCCTCCCCACCTCTACCCCCAGGTATGACCCCACAGTTCCGTGTGTTGCTGCATCATACCATTTGTCACACCAGAAGACAAGACAATGCAGTAGTTGTTAACACAGGCTCTTTAGATCAGACTGCCTGGATTCTCATCCTGCCCATACCACTTAACAGCTATGTGACCTTGGGCAAGTTGCTTAACCTCTCTGAGCCTCAATTTTCTTGTCTGTCAAATGAGGATAATAATGTCTCATAGGGTTATCATGAAGATTAAACAAAATAGCTCACATAATGTACTTAGAACAGCACCTGGAACACAAATGATCTCTCACTATTTAAGTGGTAGCTATTATTATTATCATGTGTCTTATAATTTTTTTCTGGCACTCTCATCAGTCATGTGGGCTGGATTAGGATCTTATTTGTTTCCTATCTGTACTTGGAAGAGACAGGTAATAGATTTGGCTCTTGAGAAGTTTTTGCTGAATTAATGATGGAGAGATGGATGAATGGATGATGGATAGATTGCTGGATGGATGGATGGATAGATGACAGAGTGGGTTTATGGGATAGAAAGATAGGTAGATGGATGGATGAATAGGTGGATGGGTGGACGGGTAGATGGGTGGATGGGTAGATGGGTGAATGAGTGGTTTATGAGCCAGAAGGATGGGTAGATGGTCAAATGGGTGAGTACACAGTCAACTAACTAAACTTGGTCCTGTTTAAGTGGTATGGAACAAAGGAAAACTGTGCCTAAAGTCAATCTTGTCAGCCAGTTGAAAAGAAGGTTCTGCGGTATGTGATTTATTAAGTTACAGGTTATTGTTTTTTGTTGTTGTTTTGGGTTTTTTTTTTTTCTAAGCACAGCTGTCTTCCTGCTCAGGATTTTTGGTTTCAGGCAATCTGTTACTTGCAATATCACTGTATCCTTGTAAATTTAGACCTTCAGTAAATCTTTTTCAAGGCTTAGAAAAAGCACACAGGTAAACCATTTGGTCACAGAGTAAAGACCTGTGACACTTGCTCTGGAAGACTTTTCAGTTTAATTGGGAAAAGATACTCAATTAATAGAAGTTTCTTGATCACCATCATCCTAGAGTTGCCTTGAAGCTAGGTCAAGGAAAGCATTGGCTTTTGGTGACATCCATGGTAACTCAGAGAAACTACTTGGAAGAGGTGGTCTGTGGTTTGAAGGTGAGGAAGGAGGCATGTTGCTTTGAGGATGTGGCTCAGGAAGAGTTGATTGCTGCACGTTGAGAGCAGAAAAACTAGCAGATCCAGATACTGAGTGTAGCCCGATCCCAGGAGCAGGTGGCAGCTGACAGTGGAGAAATCCAGCCCAGGATGGAGGTCTTTGACCTAGTGAGGAACGACCTCTTAGAACCTCAGAATCTTCATCTAAAAGGAGAGTAGGATGACTTTTTTCCCTTTGGGTAGATACTCAGTAGTGGGATTCCTGGATCAAAAGGTAGTTCTACTTTTAGTTCTTTGAGGTATCTCCATACTACTTTCCATAGGAGTTGTACCAGTTTGCCGTTTGGCAGGAGGGAGGGGGAGAAGGAGATGGGTAAATTCACACCTAATGTGGGTGGTATGCATTGTCTGGGGATGGGCACATTTGTAGCTATGACTTGGATGGTGCAAAGGCAATATCTTGTAACCTCAGCATTTGTACCCCCATAATATTTTGAAATAAAAAAAATAAAAGAAGAATAATGATGTCTGCTCTACAGGGTTGTGGAGGGGATTAAAAGAGATAAGGCATGTGACATCTCAATACCTCACCAAAGTTCAAGGCGCATCTGTTTTCTTCCTTCCCATAAGGCAGTGCAGGCTAGTGCTTTAGAGCCATGCTGCTATCAAATCCAGTTATTAGCTGTGTGATCTTAGGCAAGTTACTTCATCTTCTTTGCCTCGGTTTCCTGATCTGTAAAGTGGAAATGACAACAATGTCTATCTTTTAGGGCAGTTGTGAGGAAAAAATGAATTAATATAGGATAAGAGCCAAGAACAATGCCTGGCACATAGTGGGTGCTGCATAAGTATCTGCTCTTATTTTATTTCTATTTGTATTATCCCTAAAGAGGTGAACACTTTGTTCCTGGTCACCAGAGTGGGAAAGAGTAAGCCTTATGTCTGTGGATGAGTTAGGGACACAAACCACCCTTTACTGAGCCCTGCTATATTCCAGGTCTTTAGGTTAATATAATGCAATATTAATTTAGATGAATGTAATATACATAAAATACTTTATATATTATATATCATATCTACTTTGAATATAATTTAAATTAGTATAATCTAATGTTAATGCCCGCAATGACTCTTGGAAATAGGTAATTTTTACCCCTAAGCTTGAGATGAGGAAGCTGGGACTTGCGAATGTTTGGTGACTTCCTCAAGGCCATGCAGTTACTAATTGGTGGTACTGAAATGCTGTTTGAGCTGTCAGTCATCCATGCCATCCACCTTGGTGCATGGATCAGGAAATAGAGGCCCAAGAGGAGGAATTCACTTGCCCAAGATGTCACAGTGAGCAAGTGACAGACCTGGGATTAGAATGCTGGCCTCGTGGTTCTCAGCCAGTGTTCTTGACACTATGGAGAACACAAGTGTCTGTAAGTCTTCTTCTTCAAATGGGTAATAAGCTTTCTGTCCCTGAGGAATCACAGGCACTGGACCAGCCGGCAGGGAGGCAGAGGAACGATATCCTTATGGTGCCAACCCGTGTGACTGGCGAAGGGGATTTGGTGACTTTCTGTGGGATTTTCCAGTCCCCATCCATCATGGTTCCCAGTTCTTCACCCTCTTTCATCCTCTAGGGCTGCTGTTCTTTCAGTCTAGGATATTGAACAGTTTTCTGCATGAGCAGATCTTGCTGCACTGTGGCTCCTTGTTCCCAGCTCAGCCTCCTAAGGAGGTGCAGGTCTTTCCTTCTGCCAGCTTCTTACCTCTCAGTGTTGCTTTCCTTCTGGGGCTATAGGGTTGGGCTTTGTCAACAGAGAACAGTAAGCCTAGAGATAGCCCTGCCTTGGGAGCTTTGGCCACTGCCTACTCGAGAAGGGGAAATTTGGGGCTCTGAAAACAGGCCCCCTGACATGGTTATAAAGACTGTATCTTCCTGGGCCAAGCAAACAGGATCATGGTTACAATTAATCAAATAATTCAAGAGAGAAGGAAACAATTCTTCCCTACTTAGATGGATATTGGGAGACCTGAATCATCCAACAATTTTTCTCAATCCACAAGTGTATCACTCATTGTCAGTGTAGCTAAATCTGATGTGAAATAGAAAACATTCCCCTTTATTTTCTTGCAACACAAGAAAAGTTCTAGCAAAGGGAATATCATGAATTTATTTGAGTTTTTTGATTGCTCAGAAGCCAAGAGGTAGGAGGGACATTAGAAAGAGATTGAAGGCAATAATTTTTTGAAGCTCTTTTGGAGAGTGGAATTCTTAGCCATGTGAAATCTTAAGTGAAACTCCAATTTATAAAATAGGCAAAGACGGAGATGCTTGGCTTTGGCAGATGGTGGGGGGACCAGCACTCCCACCTGCTTGGTACCCTCCTTCTTCATTACAATGTGGCTGCTCTGCAGAACCTCCAGGCTTCTGGGAAAATAGTTTGAAAACTACGAATCTAGTTCAGACTACATTAGGAACAGGTGCAGAAATGGAGGCACAGAGAGTTTATTCAAGGTAGAGTCTGTTCAAGTCGAAGGTTGGAACTCCCTTTTAGCACACTGCTCTTTCATGATACGGTTGAGTTTCTGTGTTTTCTGTATACCGCTGTGTAACAAACTACCCCCAAAATCTGACCGTTTAAAGAAGAGCAATTACTTATTTTGCCCATGAGTCTTCACTTTAGGCAGGGCTTAAGGGAATGATTTGTTTCTGTTCCATGATCTTCAGGGTCTCAGCTGGGACAAGTTGGTTGACTGGGACCAGAACGTTGGGGACATTCCTTTCTCTTCAGGTAGTCTCAGGGCCTTTCCACGTGATCTCTGCAGCGTGGTGGCCTCAGGGAAATGGGTCTTCTTACTGGAGGCTCATGGTTCCAAGAGAGAGTTCTGGGCAGAGCTGTGAGGCTTCTTTTCTACCTAGTTTGGAAAGTCCTGGAACGTAAGCCCTGCCACATTCAGATGGTCACACAGGGCTAGCCCTGATTCTGTGTTGGAGGACGCTACACAAGGACCTGTGTATTGGGAAGTGGGGGTCCCTGGGAGCCATCTCGGTTGCTGCTACAGGATTTCCTTGCTTTGGGCATGACCTTGCTGAATAGATTCTGATGTGATTTCATTCTAACTAGAGAAGACAGAAGGAGTCATTGTGGTGCTGCTTAGATCATGGGAACATTGTCGTGTGGAGGAGCCACATGTGTCCTTGACTGGTCCTAGGAGGCCACAGAAAGCTGATCCAAGACCAAAAAAACCAAAAAACCCATAATTATAAAGAAGCTAGTTTTGGTTGACCACAAGGAAGAACTTTCAAACAATGAAAACAGTCAACTTGAAACTTAGCTTCCTCTGTGTGACGTAATGAGTTTCCTTATCACTGGAGAGGTTGCTGTCATTTCTTCTCCCACTGGAAATATCTGATTCTCCATGAAGACAATTAGTAGAGGAACTTGCATCTCCTTGAGCTTAGGGATGCTAAAATAATATATGCATTTCTAAGAATCAAGATTTCATAAAAATCTAATTCTTGTTTTGTTTGTCTTTTCTTTTTCCCCCTTTTTGGACATTTTCTTCATCTGACTGCCCATCAATATATAGAAGAAATGCTTATTCCTACTCCTATTACTTGTAAGTATCGAGCCGGTGTTAACTTTGCTTCGTGCCCTGTAAGGGAACCTGTAGCATGCATTTCCTGCACCAGCCCAGTGTCTGTTGGTTTCTCACATTCACTTCTGTCTAAGTCGTCTGTAGCCCTAAAGTTTTTGTTTTACATAGATGTGTTCCATTTGAAAATGCACTGTCTTTGTTCAAGTCTGTTATGTTTCTGCCATCTTAGACTTTGCCCCCCTATTTTTGGATATATGAAGGGCTTTTTCTCCTTTGGGAGTATAATTTTCTAGTTAGGAATCCCTGAATTCCAGCGAGAGGGGGACTCAATCCTCCTGCAGGACTTGCATACATAAGACAGATCTCAGCAACTTCTGAGTTCACTTGTGTCTTCTTAAGGAACGGGTAGCCCTGGGGGCTCAAAGGTTAGAAAGGGATTCATTGGCTGTTTCTGCTATTTCAGAAAGTCTACAGGGTATCATGACTTTATCTAGAACCAGCCTCACAGGTGACAGAAACATCCAACGTCTTTGCTTTGGGCTGGAATTATCTGTTTGATGTTTAGCATTAGTTATCTCATGTTATCAGTGAATTTTGTTGGGAATTATAGATGTCTGCTTTCCTATCATTTTTTTTGCACTTGCTAAATAAAGGTTATTTTTTAATTAATAAAAAGAGATTCTTAAAACATGAAAATAAAGGATAAAAAGTCTGTACAATAGATCTTTGGTGATTAAAAAAGTTAGAAAACCACTGAATTAGTTCTGCATTCCTAATATACATTTCTATTTTTGGAAATTGAGGTCCCTAGAAGTAAGTGAACTCATCACACATTCAGCTAGTAAAAGAGTGAGATTAAAACTCAGAATGCCTGGATCCTAGTAAAATGTATTGCCCAACACTGCATGTCTTCCCTCACTCCTGGCACACCCAGCTTCGTGAGAGAGGCCATGCCTATTAGCGATTACCTGCTGAAGCCTTCACAGGTGAAGATGGAGCCAGCAAAAAGCTGCCTCATCCCTTCTGCTCAGTATTGGGTCTGCAGGTCAGTAGGGCTGGTACCACCAACCTCATGCTATATAAGAAGAAATGGATCCCCATCACCACCAATGCTGGAAGTACCAGAGAACTTACTTCATTTTTTTTATTTACCTATTTCACAAACATGCATAGAATATGCACATTAAGTTCCAGATGGTGTGGATGGAGAAATGACTAGGACTTTCAGCCTCACCCTCACAGTGTGCTGAAGCCTGAGAGACTAGCATAAAATCAAACAATTGAAATGCCACCTGAGAGGTGCCAATACGTCTGTGGTATAGGAACACTTAGTTGAGTGACTAATTTTTAATTTGGCAGGGGATAGTTGTTAGAGTATTTAGAGATTCCTTTAGCCAATACTGAAAAAATAAAAATTCTGATTAGAGGAAACAGCATCTGCAAAGGCATGGGGGTATGAAACAATACGGTGTGTCATTGCTGTGGTGGAGAGAATGAGTTTTTCAAGTCAGGCAAGCCCTGAACTCACTTCTGCCTCTCACTCACTGGTTGTGAGCCTTGAGCAAATTTTCTAAATTCTTGGAGTCCCCTTTTTCTTAATTCTAAAATGAAAGTAATAGTACCTAACTCATAGAGGTACCGTGAAGAAGAGATGAGAAGATTTTGTAAAGTTCCTGGTACAAAGTTGGTACTCATGAAATGTTAGTTTACTTTCTTTCCCCTTCCAGAAACCACAGGGGTCATGGCAGTAATGGTGGCCTCTGGGAGCCCATCTGGTCTTGCAGGGGTTCTTAGGGCATCAGTGTTCCATGGTGGGTGGTGGGTGACCCTTCACAACCTCTGTGCACCTCACCCCTCTGTCCGTTAGCCAATGTATGTAACATTGTCTTCAGGTGCCCACTGTACACCATGCACTGTGCTGGGTGCTGTGGTGAAATCACAGATGAACAGTGTGGAAGTGTAGAAGACAGATGTGGAAATGCTTGTCATTCCAGGTGCAATGATAAACAATTGGTACAGAGATGAAATTTTATGCCATGGCCCTAGAGTGTGCAACTCATGCTGGAAGTGTGATGCAGAAGCATCTGGCTGGGACACAGGGTTCCCATAATAATATTCATAATTTTATATTCACCAACCCCAAAGCACCAAGTGTATGTCACTGTAATATTCTGTCTTCTATAGAGAAGCCTTAGGTAGTTAGATTTTCTCTTAAGCACCATCTCCCTATCCCCAACCTCCTCCAAGCACTTGTGTGAGAAGATGAGGCATCTCCTAGAATGATAAGGCACTGAATAGGTAAAAGGTGTCTAACATCTGGACAAGAGGGGAGAAGGGAACCATCACCACATTCCAAGTACTTTGTATATACTTAGTTCACTAAGTCCTCATAATAGCCTAGCCTGGTACGTACCATTATCCATATTTAACAAAAGAGAAATTGCTCAGAGAAGGTAAATCATTCTCCCAAAACCACCCAGAAGTAGATGGGAGGGAGAATGGATTATCTTGGAAATAGAGACATCTGTGGAGGGAGGGAATGGTTTGGAGCAAAGAGGATGAGTATGACTCTGGATATATTGGGCTGAGAATGCTGGTGGAGCTCCAAAGCAAAAATGTACCATGGGAACTTGGAAATGCAGAGGTAGAGTTTGGGTGGGAAGTGGATGTTTGGAGACTTTATCTGAGAGGTGGCAGATGAGAATATGGGGTGGATGAAATTAAGCCTGGAGAAAGAATACAAGAACAGAGGGCTAAGGGCTGAGGCCCAGGAACTGACCAGAATTAAAGATTCAGAGAAATAGAAGCAGACAAATGGGAAGGAGGAAACCATCAGAACCAAGAGGTGAGGGCCATGGCAGGAGGAGGAGTTGGTTGGCCATAGAAGTTGCTGCGGAAGATGGAGGGGGAGAGCATGGGCATGACTTTGACCTTGGCCATCAGAAGTCACTTGTGCAGGTTTTAGGGTAGGGGAGGGGAAGAAACCAGCCTGCCTGGGGGCTGTAAGAAGGATCACGTTAACCATGGGCTGTAAAACAGAGGAGAAACATGATGTTGACCACTTGGGGGACCAGGAAGTTCCAGGCAGAAGTATAGTTAAAATGGAGGAGCCCAGGCAGAAGGAAGAGGGTGATGATGCTGGAGGCGGGGTGGCCGCGGAAGGGAAAGTCTGGGGGCAAGGTGTGTGGGGACAGAGAGCTGCCTAGGAAGGGAACAGGGACAGGTCTTGTGAGCGCACAGGACTGAGAGAGGGGCATGGAGTTGGAGAAGAGAGAACAGAAAGGAACCATGGCCTCCAAGTGCTAGCACAGGAGTACAGGCCCAAGTGGGCGCCCTGAGCCCTTGCTGCCCAGCGTGGGTACCATGAACCTGAGCATCAGCATCACCCGGGAGCCTGCTGGAGACACAGCATCCAGGGCCCCAGCCCAGACCTCCTGAATTAGAACCTTCAGCATAACAAGATCCCCAGTGATTAATGTGCATGTTATGGTTTGAGAAGCACTGACTTAACCAGAGTCTCAGTTGTCTCTTCTATAAAATAGGAAAAATAATACCCTCCTCACAGGGGTTGGGAACCCTCTGGTCCCTCCAAAAGCCCCAAAATCTTCTATGAAAGAAAAAGCCTTCAACACACATTTTTAAAAAAAAATCAGGCCCACAGGTCCCAGGTTGCTAATCCTTGCCCTACACTTTCAAGAGTAGGGAGAGGATGAAGCTCAAGATTCACCCTGCTTTATTGAGCTCCTACTATGTGCTGCATCCTGTGCTTGGTGCTGCAGACACAAAGGTGAGTAAGATATACCCTGTACAAGCCTACGAAAGGACAGAAATTACCAGTTGGTCCCTACTATGTGTCAGACTCACCTAGTGCTTATAACATGTCCTGCAAGGCATATGTTATTGGGTTGATTTTATTTAGATGTTAAGACTGAAATTTGAAGACTCATCTATATCCCACAGCCAGGCTGCAGCAAGGCTAAGTCTGAGCCTTACCCGTACTTCTCCCCAAGCTCTGTTCTTCAGGGGACAGAGGGACTCCTGCCTGCATGTGCTTGCAGAGCCTAGCCAGGTCGCAGGAGATCCAGCATCCAAATGCAAGTCTGTCTGCCTGTAGAGTCCCATTTCTGTCTACAGCCAATAGTGCCTTACTAGGGAGAAGAAGCGGTAGCTATTCTGGGGCAGCAGGAGGCTCTTGGGGCAATCCTGTCTCCGCTGTCCTGGGGATTGGCCACATGGTGTGGCTGTCTCCCAGGCAGCGTTGTGCACAGGTAACATGCTAAGGGGGAATCAGAGCTGAGGGCCCTGGGCTATTGCAGCAGAGGAAGCCACAAGGTTAGAGTGAGAGGTGGCCAAAAGGGTGCTAATGACCAGGATTAATAATTGCCCAGTAAAAGGTGAGCTACCAATAAAAGGATTTGGGGACCTAGGGACACAGGAGAGTTTAGGATAGGGCCCTGCATCATCTCTCCAGGATGCACACACACACAAATGACAATAGCATGGGTTTTGGTGTCAGACCTACATCACAATTCTAGGTCTGCCTCTTCCGTCAGACTGTTTTCACCTTGAACAATCATGGAACCACTCTGAGCATCCGTTTCTTCATCTGCAAAACAGTGTTAACAACAGTGACTTCCCAGCATTTTGGTGAGGGGTGATGAGAGAATGTATATATAGAGTGGCTGGCACATAGTAGGTGTTCTACAAATTGCAACTATTACTCCTCACATTCTGAGCTGACAAAAATGCTTCTCTAGAGTTCCTTTTTGCCTTTCTTTAGTAAAGCAGCACCCAACAAGTGCAATTGTTCAATGTTTGCCTTTTAAAAGGATATTAAGAGTTGGCATGTGTCCACAGGTTAATTTACCTCAAGGTATGTGATGGGCACAGTAGTTGTTTCGAACAGAGACATTTTAGTGTAGTAGTTCTTTAAAAAGCACTAAGATGTTTACCAACCGTTCTGGCTGAGAGAGCACTTAACTATTTCACTTAGCCTTGGGCAAATACCTTGTGCAATGTCTCAGAGACAGAAAACTATGACCCAGGCTGGTTCCTGGGACTCTTGGGCTTTTCCTGTCTTCCTCCTCCCTCCCCCAGTGTTCCAGTATATTCAAATTCTCCATCATTCTTCAAGGTCCAGAACAAATGCCGCCTCCTACAGGAAGTCTTTCCTGATTCTCCCCATCTGTGGGAACGGCTCCTTCCTCTGAACTGCAGTCCCTTTGTAACATGGGCAGGAGCAAATGTGTCTAAAGGATGTTTCTTGTTCATTAGGGTGCTCTCTGTGGTATCCCTAACAGATACAGTGAATCCCCAGTAAATGCCTGTGCAGTGAGTGAAGGAACAAGATGAAATTAAAAGAGATAACAGCTAAAGTCAACAGGAAGATGTTCTGTTCTTAAAAAGGAAAAAAAAAAACGGCATCGAGTTTTAGATAACTCCAAACCAGACCCTGAACCTTTCTTGCTTTCATAGCTTTAAGGCAATGTTTTGTCTTATTTCTGCACCTGTGTGACCCGGACAAGCCATTTAACTTTTTCTGAGCCTCAGTTTCCTGATATGTAAAATGGAGGTTAAAAAATGCAAAACTTACAGAAGTCTCACAAGATTCGATGGACATAATGTTTGTCAAATGTGCACCACACAGTAGGGCCTCAATAAAGCGAGAGACTGCTTCCTTTCCCCAAATGCTTACGCCTCTTCACATCATCAGCTGCTTCAAATCTGATATCGTTGCCTCAGTATAAAGAGGCATTTTAAAATGATTATATCAAGAGATACTCAAAAAGTATTTAATGTAATTTATCAGCCACTTTGAATAAAAAAATGAAGAAAAATAGGAATAGGAGAAAGCCATTTAAAAATGATAAATGCCAATTACCGAAAGCTGACAGCAAACATGTTGGCGGGTGAAGCTGTAAGACATTACGGTGCAGTCAAGACAAAGGTGATAACTGTCGTGGCTGCCATTCAGCCAGCGGGGAGGACCCTGGTGAGAATTCTGATTCCTGGGCTCCACCCCCAGATCTGCTCAGTCTCTTTGGAAGCACGGCCTGGGAATCTGCATTTTAAGGGGCATCTTCAGTTATTATTTGAAGAGTTCCTGACACCCTCCCATCACTCCGATGTAACTGTCCCTTTTACAGTGTTTGTCCCTGTGGTACCTTCTGCCTGGAATGCCTGTTCCCCTCTGTGCCTAGAAAATGACATTATCTTTTAAAAGGGAACACATCATTCTTCTCCCTTGCTTTGGTAGCCTTCCACTCCTACAGACCATATCCCTAGTACTGGGCTCATATTTTTGCTGTTGAATTCACCTTCCGCGCCTTCACTCATTGCCTCATTCATTCATGAAACTTCTCGGGTTATACTGCCCTTGGCATGTTTGCATGTCTATTTCTTTGTAGATAAGGGTGACGTATCACTCATCTTTCATTTCCCAGTGACTAGCTTGGTGCCCAAAACAAATCAAGCATTGTAAGATTGTGTTGATTAGATCGGGGTATGTTAGTACCCCTCCAATTTTGTTCTGTCTCTCATTGAGTTATATTATTCCCTTCTCTAGAAGCTGGTTAATATCCATTTTCATTTATTTTGGCATGTGGTGATGGTGGTGCTAAAAGCATTCAAGTCACCTATTTCATAGTGTCATATTGGTTTTAGGTTTAGAAATGTTGCATTTGTATTTGCATGTCACAACCGTAAATGCATAAAATTAGTGAATGCTGTTGCAACATGATAGATACAAAATGCACTGGCTAGATCATGTGCACAAATAGATTTGGATAGAGGTTGTGACTGAATGGAGGCTTTGTTGTTTGCTCCATTGCGCTGCAGTCTAAGCACATCAGTCGTGAATACCAAACAGAGTAAATCTGTAAGTCAGAGGCTCTGTCGCCTTAATCAGGGAAAATATAAATGAGTGTTTCCCCTCCAAAGGTAGCAAAAGATATTTATACTTCAGCTGTAAGTGTACACCTAAGTTTAAGTTTTAATCCCAACCAGGTATTAGTGATGACTTGAGGCCTTGAAAGGTCTGTCTGTGGTTCTAAATGCTTCTACTCTGTAAACACATTTGAGCTTCACAAAGAAGGTAAACAGGAGTATGGGGGATTCTCTGCTGACTGAGAGAGGTGCCCCACTGAAGTGTGGTTAGGAAGAAAATTCCTGTAGAAGACACTAGGATGTGCTACTCAGATGCCCCTGCAAGAATGAAGGACTTGCTCCCCTAGTTGCTGGCACTGCCCTTTGGGACTGGCTTTTTGGAGTTGCCTTACCCAAGATCATCCAGTAGCTGGTCAGCACGGGGTGTCACAGTCACCCCAGCTTCGGAGCTTCCTGTGGGCTTGTCTCCAGCCACCACTGCAGCTACATCGTCACTCGGCTTTCCCTTCTGCCCACTCTTTTTCTTCCCCTCCCTGCCCTCCCCTACCCGTCCCTCCCCTCCCCTTTCCTCTCCTCCCCTCCCTCCCAGTCCCTTCTTTCTGCAGGTGAAGCTCCCCGAAATACATCTCCTGCATGTCAATTTCTTTCTCAGAGTCTGGTTTTCAGGGAGGCTAACCTGTGGCCCTCTCATTGGCTTTTCCTCAATTTGGCCACTGTAGACTAGTGGGCTTGAGTACATTGTGTTTCCCTCCCCTGAAATGCACCCTTCATTGCCCATGGACACTTTGCAGACCGACTAATTGGGGTTATTACTTTGTTACCTATTGACTGGTAAACTCTAAAAAGTTCTTCCTTGGGCAATCGTTCATTCATTTGTAGGCATTTGCTGCTCCCCTGTGTTTGTGCTGGGCACGAGACACACAGTGCTCTTTACACATAGCCCTTGCCTGGGGGAGCTGAAGTACATCACAGAGAAGACTTGTAGTAACACCCTGAACTAGCCAGGGGAGAGAACAAGGATCGGAAGTGCCCAGCCACAGTGCCCCTTAGCCATGTGTCTCCAGGGCAGGAGTGGGTTTACTTCTGAAAACACAGCCTTCAGCAAGCATCCTCCAAATGAGAATGACTCTTGCAGCTAAGGCCGCAGCAAAGATAGGATCCTAAGATGAACAAACTGGAAAATGTCTTTCTAAGTGGTTCAGCATAGTGCTTTTAATGGAAGGAAGTGCGTTAGTTAAGCCCTACAACGTTGGTGATGATGGTAAAGATTGCATCTTGTTTGTATACAGAGCTTTATCTCTTCCAAAGTGCTTTTCCACTTATTACCTAGTTGTCTGGTGAAGCTCGAGGGTATTTCATAAGACATATTCGAAAGATGATTGTGCCAAGCAGGAAAAGACCTGAGCATTCTTGCTCCACAGTTTTAGATAAGTCTCTTAGCTCCATTCCCAACTTCAGTTTCTCATCTATAAAATGGGAGTCATAACATCTACATTTTAGAACAGTCCTGATGTTTAAATGACATATTCTTTCATTCATAAGCATTTACTTAGCAATTTCTTTGTGCTAAGCACTGAGCTAGGTGTTAACTATTGAGTAAGAAATATTCTTCTTTCAAGGAGTGCACAGCTTAAAAGGTACTTGGACATGTTAAGAAAAAGTTATAAAACAATGTTATAAATGCATGAAAGAGGAGCAGTGAAGATAAAACAAAGGGGAGGGAGTCACTGATTCTGCTTTGAAAGAAGATGCCATGAATTGAAGGGCCCAGTAAAGTTCCTGGTATGAAGAAGATGCAAGATGTTTTCTTCAAGAAATGACAGTCACTCACTTTTCTCCTTGGCCTCATTATCTCGAAAACCCCCCTCTACAAACACACTTTTTTTTTTCGTAATTAGTTTGGTGACATGCTAAGAAAAAAACTTGAAAAGGAAAAGAAGAGGAAGAAAGGAATGGAGTTGAAAAGGAAAGAAATGGCCAAGGAGGAAATGTGAATCCTAGTTCTACTTAGCAGCTGTGAATTCTAAACCCTCTGAGTGTCAGTTTTCTTATCTGTAAAGTGGGAATGATAGTGTTCAACTCATGGGATAATCTTAGGAAATTATGTAATACAGTATATGCGCCAGGGGAATTGTTTTTATCACAATAGGGTAGAGATGAGCTAGAACATAGCAGTGGTTGCTTATGTCAGAGAGAGATAGACAGAGAGAGAGAGAGAGAGAGAGAGAGAGAGAGAGAGAGAGAGATAGAGGTGTCAATTTTAACCACCAGATATAGTTAAATGGAAAAAGAATTTGTCATACAGCGTGAAGTAGGGTAATTGTAGATGGTGGTTCTTAAAATTTACTGATTTTCCCCTCTGAGCAGTTGTATGGGACACGCTTCATCCTAGCCCCCACCCATGGTGATATCAACAAGAGAGATCAGAGACAATGAATGATTCTGGCCAGAGCTGCAGGGTAGACAATATCATTTTTATACAAGACCAGTGGGCAGAAATAGGACTGGGGTTAAACGTGAGGTGGGGAGACAATGGCTATTTCCAAATATAGAGGCTTGCAGACTAGCTTGTCCTTTGTGATGTGGCTGCCAACACCTTCCTTTAAGAAGTCAAGGTTCGGCCAGGCGCAGTGGCTCACGCCTGTAATCCTAGCACTCT
>NW_012149485.1:633386-650193 GCF_000956105.1 Propithecus coquereli
TTGACTTTTATAAAAAGTGAAAATATGGTTTTATTAAGACTGTAAACCAAATTGAGCCTCGAGACGAAAGAAGGCTTGTTTTGTCTTAGGAAACAGCTTGGCACCGATGCACTTTTATAGAAACGGAGAAAAGCTAAGAAAGTCTTTACATTTTATTTTATTTTATTCTTCCTTCCCCATGTCAGTTATGATTTGGGTATCCACTCAATGAGAAAAGAACTTTTGGTGAAAAATATAAGCTCGGTTCTGGTTGAGATGGAATTTCATGCTATTCTTTTTGCTTATCCTTTGCTTTACACAGCAAAACTACCATGAAAGTGTGAGATCTAAGGTTTTTCCAGGAGATCTGTGGCTAATTCAAAGTGTACACATTGCCTGTATTGCTGTGATGTGTTTTCCACCCGTCTAGGCAGGGGGCAATTTGCTCAATAAATTATACTTTTGTAATCTCATCTCCTATTCCTTAAGGGTATAAAACAGTGCTTTTGCCTTAGCCTTGAATGGTGAAGAAAACAATAGCCCATACCTGGAAGCAGCATTGTAGCTGCACGGACTGGACTTGAGTTTGAATCCTGGCCTTTGTCACATTCTAACCTGATTTCTCTGAGCCTCTGTTTTCTCATGTGTAAATTGGGGACAGTAATACCAAATTTGGAGGGTTGCTGTGGGGACTTGCCGGGACAACATAAGATAATATAATACGTGTACAACATCTGATTCTACATCTGCTACATAATAGGTGCTCAGTACATTGTAGTCATTATTATTATCACATTTTATGATTTATATTACTATGTCTACTCCTGTTTTGGATTTTACCAAGTACTTTCACATAGGTATCTCATGAAATCTTTGACTCACTCCGATGAGGAAATATCATTTTAAATTGAAGGAAATGAAGGTTCACCAAATTGACCAGGGGCACAAGCTATATGAAGAAAGAAACGCATGCCAGTTACTAGTGCTGTGTTCTTATCATGAACTGGGAGGCAGGTGTGGCAAGGCTTCTGAAAGAGGCCACTTATTTCACATGACAGCAAAACCAATAGGAACTACAGCCTCTGCCCCAGAGAGTGGCATTTTACAGGTGTGAGTTCAGGAAGAATATGCAATGAAAGGGTCCAAAGGTGGCCCTTACCTGAAAGTTTATAAGCATTGCTACAAATTACAGTAGGAAAAAACAAATTAAAAAACCTGTTACAACCACTTCATTCCTTTAAATACATTCACTGTATAAATGGGGCAGGAATAAAACATAGGTAAGATCATCCATTGTTTTACAATTTGTATGAAATTTATAATCTGCATTGGAGAAAAAGGACAAAGATTAAAAAGGGGATAGGGCAGGGGTTGCTTTTAATTGTTGTTCTTTAAACTGGTCTTTTAAGTCCCACTTTTAACTTTATTGAGTAAACTTTCATCTCTTAACACGTACTTTATAATGTCTTATATAAAGAGTTGTGCCTTGGAGAGGATTTTATTCGAATTCTTCTATAGCAAACATACAGAAAAAAAAAATGTATTTAAAAAACATACCTGGATGATTATCCCTGAGGCTAGGGCTTGACATCTTAACTATCACACAAGAAAATGCCAGCAGAGCCTAAAATCTTCCTAACAGTGCTTATTTAACAATGAAACAGGTCGAATGTGAGGTAGTGAGCCTCCCGTCATAGGAGAATGGACCACTTTCTTTTGAGAATGGCACAAGGGAAGTCAGGCATCCTTAAGAGTTGCTCCCTATGTTAACTACAACATCTCCCCCTAATTCTCATGGCATTATAAGCAGGACCAGTTCCCAGGTCTCCCCAGTCCTCTAAGACACTTGACCCATAGACACAAAGAGCTTGAAGCAGTAGACAGAAATAGTATCCCTGAAAAAACAAACACAGACCAGACTTATCTTTCCATCAGCTGCAGTTTATGACTGCACATTAAATTCAATTGCTTTCTTTAGGAGGCTGGTGTTGAGACCCGTCATCTCTAACCCAGTGCCATCCATTCTAGCTTTCCTCAGGAGTGCAGACAGACCAGCCGCCTTCCTAGTGTACACTGATTAATTTATCTCATGCTTGCGATTTTACGGCGCTTAAGTGCTGGAGCATTTCTGTTTATTCTTCTCCCTGCAAAGCACCTCATGTTGCATAAAGACCATGAATCTCCATTGCAAACGCCGTCTGTCTTGAGCTGGAGAACAGCCCACCGGCTGCCTGTTGCCTTGCTGGCACTGCCTCTTACAGCCAAAGTAACACATCCATTAATTTATCCTTAATGACACTTTGACATTCCAATCAGTTCATCAGATGTTCCTTTTGCAAGACTTCTCCTGCACGCCTGGGCCAGGGTGCCAGGCCACTCTTGATGCATAATGCATGAGATCAGTACATTGCTCAGTACCCTTTGACAGACAGATACATCTGCTACTGTAAGACCGTGAGTTCCCGATAACCCTGGGTCCTGGAATGATCCACACTGATGCCTTCAGAGTCATTTTCTTCTGTGCTTCCGGCTTGCTCTGCTTAGGAGAAGCCAGTCAGTGCAAGGAGAGGGGCCTGGGCTTGGAAACAGGCGTGAAACAGTGCTAATGGGGGCTTCGGGGAGGTAAGGGTATGTCAATCCATTGCCATATTCCCAGGACTTAGAGAAGCTTTAATTCTGCTAATTCGCCTGGAAGCCGGACCTATGGCAAACTTAACAACTTGAATCTCATTATTACCCTGCTATTGCTTAGAAATAAGGAATTCAAAGACACTCTGATAACAATAATGGATATCAAAGAAGAAAGGAAAATTATCTTTAATATCTTCAACCTAATACATGAGCCATCTGCACATAGATATACTTCCTCATCGTTGTAATCACAATATAGACACAGTTTTATTTTCCAGGGTTTTTTTTTTAACTTAATGTAATCCACTTAGCATTTTTCTATGTTGTTACATAGTTTTCATTTTTAATGGCACTCCATCATTTTAATAGCTGCATAATATTCCATCGAGGGGATACACTATAATTTACAGAACCAGTTCCCTGTTGTTAGACATTTATGAGGCTGTAACTGATGGTTTGCTATTAAAGAGAAGCAGCCAAGCAGGGTGAGGGGAAGAGCATGCTCGCAGGCAAAGAGCTGGGCTCAAATCTCACCTGTTCTCTTTACCTGTCTTATGAGTTTAGGATTGACCCTTCTAGGCCACGGATTCCTCATCTCTAAAACCAAAGAAATAATCACAACCTTGTAGCACTGTTGTGAAGATTAGAGCTGTTTTCAAGGTACCAAGCACACGGTAGTATCCACTTATGTTAAACTATTACATTCACATGAATATGCCAGTGGTAGAGGCAATTCTGTTCCCCCACCACTCCTGGGACATTTCGCAATATCTAGAGATGTTTTTGATTGTCCTACCTGGGAGTGAGCAGAGATACTGGCATCTGGAGGGTAGAAGTCAAGGATGCTGCCGAACATCCTGCACTGCACAGGTCAGCCGCCCCAAAACACACCAAACAGAAGAATTATCTGTCCCAAAATATTGACACTACTGAGGTTGCAAAACCCTGGCATAGAGGAATCTGTGTTTCCATTGTCACCTTCATAATATAGGTATATTTCCTTTTTTGTTATTATTTCCTTAGGATAAAGTCCCAGGAAAATGAGAATCCTGGATTAAAGGGTAGATGATCTTACACCCTTTGACAGTTTTAGGAGGAGTCAGGGGGAGTCGGGGATCAAGTACGGTTTGAGGTGACTGATGGAGAAAAGACGGCAGATAAATGGTACAGCTCCCCCTAGGGGCAGGGGATGACATTCCACAGACTAGCAGTTCTCAAAATAGAGCGCCCAGCATCTCCTAGGAAGTAGGAAGTGCAAATTTTCTAGACTTATCCCAGACTTACCAAATCAGAAACTCGGAGGAAGGAACCCAGCCATCCCTGTTTTAAAAAGATGACTCTGATGCACACTCAAGTTTGAGAATCACGGCCATGCACCATCTGCAGATGAAAGCCAGCTTGTGGAATAGCAAGTAGGACCTGCTTAAGTGCAGATGCTTTGTGCAGGAAGAGATGAAAAGAGTCAGGTATAAGTTAAGGAAGCTAAAACTTGGGACAGAGCAACAAAAAAGGAATTGAAATTGTCTCTCTTTCATGCATTCATGCATTCATTCATTAAGCATGTTTAAAGCTTTTACAACAGTGTGCCAAGTGCTGAACCAGGTGCTAGAGGAAATGCAAACATGAACAAACGTCTACAAAGTACATTGATGATAACGAAGCATGATGAGAGCAGGCAGGCAAACGACTAGGACACAAAACAGAAGTCAGATGTGCCCTGTCCCGGAGAGGTCAGGAAAGGTTTCCTGGAAGAAGCAACACTTGGGATGGAACTTGAAGGATTTTTGATTCACTGTTAATGCATTAATTCAAGAAGTGTTTGCTGAGTACCTGCTTGTTGTAAAAACCATGTAAGGCCCTGGGGAATTGGTGGTGAACAAGGCCACCATGGTCCCTGCCCTTGTGGTTATGGTCTAGCAGGGGCAATAGCCCTGTGGGCTGTCCGTCAGCAGGTGGGAGGTGTTTCTGGATGGGAACTGAAGGTCCAAGGTGGGGTAGGGGGAGAGGAGGCGGCTGTGGGCTTGTGAGAGGGAGACCATGGGAGTCCTGGTTTGAGATCTGAGAAGAGATTTGGGCATGTGGCTGTGGAATGGAGAAGGAGGTTCACTGAGCTAGGAAGGGAACAGCCATAGAGCATCAGCAACCCGGGGGACTGCTTGGAAGAGGCTTCTTGGGATACGTCTTGAAGGATTCATGGTCAGCCACCTACCCACATACAGGCTTTGTGGGGATACAGCAGACAGACTGAGGACGGCATTGAAAAGGGCCTTTCAGGAGGCAGAATTCAGCTCAGCCTCTGCTCAGAGGGAAGGGGCTGCCCGCAGAGGTGGTGAGATCCTGTCACTAAAGTTGGGTGGTCAGTGGCCAGAGATCCACTGCCCGGGGCTATTGCAAGGGGTTTCCTAGCTATGGTGGGAAAATGACTTGGAGGACCCCAAGGGCCTTTCCAGTTCAGAGAATCCAAGATTCTATAACTTGTAATAACCTCAAACACCAGAAACTGAGGGTCAAATCATAACTGGGAGAAGAGCACCTGTCTGTCTGGTTTGGCTGTGGTCGTATGAGCAGGGTATTGGTGCAAGGGGGTCTGCAGGGAGAAAAGTGGTCACCTCGGTTCCTTGGAGTACTCACCTCAGGAAGCAAATCGAATGCAGAATTAAAGTAAAAACTAAAGCACGGACAAAGCCATGCCAATTGCTAAGATGAAGAAAGGGGAAAAGGAGCTAGCATTTGTTGAGTACGTTTATACGCCACGGACCGTGCTAGGGAAATATCATCATTTAGCATTCTCATGATCACAGCGACTCTGTGAACTAGCGTACATCAAATCCCATTCCACAGATGAGGAAACTGAGTCTTATGGTCCCACAGAGAGGGAGACTTGGTCGTGATCACGTGGTGGCTAGAACCAAGTCAGTTCAGAGCCCAAGGCCATGATATTTCCACAGCACCAAGACCAGAGGGGCTAATCTGCCCATCCCAGGGCCTTGGAGCACGGTGGCCTAGAGCATTCAGGGAAGCTCCCACTATCCAAACTGTGGATTCTGCCCACACTCTGCTTTGAGGCGTTTATTCCCTTCTCGTTGCCTGTTACTTAACAAACACTTACGTGGAGTTTATTTGGTAAGTGACAGATCCTACGTAAGTACTGTCACATTTATAAGTCAATACCTCAAAGCATTGTTAAGAGAATTCCCTATAATTATACCTATTTGACAGATGAGGAAACTGAGTTACAGAGAGGTTGAGTAATTGCCCAACACTATACAGCTAATCCATGGTGGAACTGGGATTTGAACCCAGGCACTCTGGCTCCAAAGTCCATGCTGTCCCCACTATGCTCTGCCTCAGGGTCCAAGGGGCAGTGTGGCCATGTGCCCCATAGGAAGAGGGCCTCACATCTGTCTTAGGCCTTCTGTTGCTACGGTTTCCTGCTAGCTCCAGAGAATGGTCCAACAGGGTCTGACTTAATGAAAAGAGTGAGATTGGTAGGAGAGCCCATCCAGGACAGACAGAGAGAGAGAGAGGGAGGCCGTCACAGGCAGAAGAAAGAAGCAGAGGGAGACAGGTAGAGGCACAGACATGGGGAGCTAGACAGCAGAGGGATGGAGGGGAAATATCAAGTTCCTTGGGCCCTTCAAACTGTGACGAGATCTGCTGCTGCTGCTGCTTCTGTAACTTTGCCATCATGGGAGATGCACGGAGAAGCCCCAGGCTAGCATGATGGGTACAGGAGCAGAAGGGCCCACCAGCTATGGCCCAAAACTGGTACCCAACAGAGGCAATGAGCAGACAGGATGCCTGTTGCCTGAAGGATGTGGGTGGGTGTGAAGGTGAGCTTGCTGGCTGCAGGTGTCTATGCATGTGTGTGCATGTGTGTCTGCCTGGGGAGGAAGGGAACCAGCTGAGAAGGCCTCGGGACAAGGGGAGAGATGTTGTAGTGAGCAAGACATGACGAGGAACTTCAGAGTACATTCAGAAGCCTGACTGCTGTGGTTTGAATCCCAGCTCCGCCTCTGAAAGCCTGGGTGACTTTCCATGAGTTATTTCAACTCTCTCTGCCTCACTCTTTCGTCTGTAAAATGGTGATAATACTACTACTGACCTCATGGAGTTATTAAGAGAGAACTTAATACACTGTATTTTTAAAAGCCTTGAATAATGCCTGGCATGGAATAAGTACTATATAAATGTTTATTAAATAAGTGAAATTAATTTAGGACTTATTGTTTTATGGTCATTTTATTAGTTTCCTCGGGCTGCTGTAACAAAGTACCACAAACCAGGTGACTTAAAACAACCTAAATTTGTTCTGTCACAGTTCTGGAGGCTATAGCAGTCCAAAATCCAGCTGTTGGAAGGGCCATGCTCTCTCTGAGCCCTGAGAAGAATCCTTCCTTGCCTCTTCCTTTCGCCGGGTGGAGGCTGCCAATTCTTGGTGCTCCTTGGCTTGCGGCTGCACCACTCCGATCTCTGCCTTTGCTGTCACGTGGTCTTCTTCCTGTGCATCTCTGTCCAAATTTCCCTCTTCTTACAGGGACACCAATCATATTGGAATCAGGGCCACCCTACTGACCTCATCTTAACTTGATTGCATCTGCAAAGATCCTATTTCCAAATAAGGTTACATTCACAGGGATTAGGATTTTAACAAATCTTCTGCAGGCAGGGGATGGGTGAGCGGAACACAATTCATTCCAAAACAATTGTTTTGAAAGCATCAGTTCTTGCCGTGGTTCTCAGATGCCAGCTTTCTCCCAGAGTAAAATCAATACCTAGAGAAGGGAAAGGGAATACTCATGGCAACTCAGTGAGATATTTGGAGATCTGGACCAGCACCTGGGTCTCCTACCTCCTGGCCTTCCATTTTCACGAATGAAACATGATAGGGACTCTTCGCTAATTCAGACCAGCTGAAGAGTGGGCCCACTTCAGTGATTCTCAAACTTTGGCGTGAGGTATAATTGCCTAGGGGGCTTATTAATCACCTGGAGTTTCTGATTCAGTAGGTCAGAGGTGGGGCTGGTGAAATTGCATTGCTAATACGTTCCCAGGTGAAGCTGATGCTGCCGGTCCGGTGACTACACTTGGAGAAGCGCTGTTCTACATCGGTGGTGCACAAGCTTGGTGGCACATTCTAATCACCCGGGAAGCTTCTAAAAACCCAGATGCCCAAGCTGCACCCCGGAGCAATTAAATTAGAATCTCATCAGTAATTTTTAAAGGTCCCCAAATGATTTGTGCAGCCAAGGTTGAGAAGCGTGACTCTAGAATACATCAATGGATGTTTTTAGAAAAAAAGGCATTCTTCAGGGCATCTGCTTTAAAGGATTCATATTTAATAAATAACGAGGTCATTTAAACTAACACGGCTGCTTCCTGTATTTAAAAGATGATCATACCAGAGAGCATTTATTGAGTGCTTACTGTGTGCATGTGATGGGTAAAATGCTTTGCTACCCACCTACCATTTAATCCTCACCGCCATCTTACAGGGAAGTACTGCTGTAACCTGTGTTTTGCAGACGGGAGGAAACTGACATGTGGAGGGATGAGTAACTTGCAAGAGCTCACACAGCTAGTCTGACATGGAGCCAGGTTTTGATGCCAGGCTGTCTGGCACCAAAGCCAGTGCGTTAACTGCTATGCCGTCCTGCCTCCTGATGTAGGGGAAAGCAGCGTGTTCTCCTTTAAATCCTGCACACATCCATATCCTCATTTATATTATTAATTATTATGTGATAGAGCCCAGCCTCTGCCTCAGTTACAGTAATTCTGAGTTAGTGGGGTTTAGAGAAATAAGGTTCTGCTGTATGTGTAGGAGACCAGAGTCATGTGTACCACGGACTGAATTTTGCACTTCAAATCTCATCCCTAGAAGAAAGGTGGAGGAATGTTGAAACAGGTGTCCTGAGCTGGCAGGCAGAAAGCAGGGTTTATGCCCTGTGGCTTCCACCCCTTGCTGTGTGCACTAGCTAAGCGCCTCCTCTGTCCAGGCCTCAGTTTCTTTTTTTAAAATGAGAGGATGGTGCAGGTCCCTTCCAGTTACGATGTGTAACTCCAGTTTGAGGTCCAGCCATGTCAGCACAGAGTATCCCGGCTTCAAAGAGTACAATGCCAGCTTTTAATAGGAGCAGGGCCTCAGTCATGTGGTCTTTTGGTCCACCTCCTATGGTTGAGATACCTCTCTGGTTCCAGGGCTCTAATCTTTGTGGTTTCCCAGGAAAGTCTGTCCAGAGATGCCAATGGAGGATGGGCCAGGGAAAGAGCCCTGTGGGGAAGAGAACAGTGTCTGACCAATGTCTCCCTAGGAAAGTGGGCATGGCTCTTCACATTCAGGGAAAAACTCTAGGTGGAACCCCCAAGAACCCCCCCAATTGGCTGGGTCCTCCTGTTCCTAGCCGAGAACAGATTCAAGGGGTTTGCAGAGCCAAGATGCTAGAATCCTCTACTGCCTCTTTTCTAACTGGTTTCCCAGTCTCTACTTGAACTCCTCCGACGATGAGGGGCTCAATACTTACAAAAGCCTAAACGGATTAGGACTCATGTCTGGCTTTTCACATCATCGTCTCCTTCCATCTAATAGCACTGGTACAAAGTAGGTGCTCATTAACCATTCGTCCAACAAATTAATGAGCAAAGAGGAGGAAACTACTAACTTCAGGAAGGAGGCAAAGATTTATAAGAGTAGGGGATGTTGCAGTAGGGCCCTAAAAGGTGAAGAGAAGGTTGCCAAAGAAGACAAACTGGGAAGGGCGATTCAAACATCGGACGCTTCTAAAAGAGACCCAAGCCATTCTACTTTGCTAGAAATTTCTTCCTTATGTCAAGTCCACCTGGTCCTAATTTTACCCCCTGGGGCCACACAGACCCAGCTGTCAGGTGCGTGAAGAGACCATTTCTTTGTATTCTCTGTCGATGAGAAATATCCCCGTACACTCCACACACTCTTCCTCTTGTAGCATGATTTCGGCACCTTTAACAGCTCTTCATTCTTCTCCCATGAGCTGTTCCACCTGCCAGTATCCCTTGTAAAGAACGGTGCTCAGAATACATCACAGGACTCACAGCCCATCATGGGCACATCCCTGCTGCCTACCCCTCACTCTGCTAACAAGCAAAGGTCGGAGCCACCTCAGAGTGATCCGTTAGAGCGAAAAATGCCGAGAGCTGTGGCCACGTCACATCATTCTCACCTGTCAGGAGCGGTAAACTTCGGATTGCCGTGTCTTAAAGCATCCTTCAGCTCCGGAAATGTCCCTGAAGAGGAATAAACAGGCTTATTATGCATGCTCTCTTTTTACCAGCTTTTGGTACCCCCTGCTGGCGAAATTGTGTGACCCAATTGTCAAGAATCTTAGAACAACTAGAGAAAAAATTTCCAAGTTCAGAAAGTCGTAAGTTCTGGAGTCTTGAAGGCTCTGAGGATTCCATGAATTATATGACCATCCCATGAGTCATGTGACTATTTTTTATAAGTTTAAAAAGATATTCTACAGCTGTGGATATTCTGTGGGCTCTGGAGGAAAAAATATCTCTGACTTCTGTGAATACTCCATTAATTCTGCAAACATTCCAAGAAGGAATTGCTAAGTTATTAAACCAAAAATATTCCTAGATACAAACATTCCAGGTCGCAAACTAATTTCATACAGGTTTTCCCTTCTCTTTCTTTGCATGTATCTCCTTTTAAAGTGGTTATAATTTGTGTTCAGAGTAGGATGACCATCTTTTCTATACTTCAAATCATAGACTTTTAAAATATAAATTTGTGCAACAAATTTGTTGAACTGTGGCTATGTGCCAGACACTCAGCAAGAAATTGGAGTAGGTACAAGAAGTCAAAAAGCCCTTCTCCCAAGAGGTTCTTGTCCTAGTGGGTGAGAGAGTTGAATGACTGCAATTTTACTAGATAAGCACTTAGCTGACATAGCACCAAAACCTCCCCTGATCTCCTGCCAGGGCTCAGAGCAGGTATGAGCTCTCTCATAGCACCTGGTGTTTCTTCTTGGCATTCATCATCTTTGCGATTTTATCCTTATTTCTGCATTTCTCTGTTTAATGCCTGTCTTTGCCATTATTCTCTGCATTGCATGAGGGTCAAGGTCAAGAAGATATGGTCTTCTTACATCTAGCAGAGACTGATGCATGTACTCTTATCAATAAATATTTGTTCACCAGATGAGACAACCAAGAGGAGAAAACTGTAAATCTGTCTACAGAGGCAGGGAGAAACCTCCAAGGAGATGTGACATTTGAATGACAATTGAGCCTTGGAGGATAAAAAGGAGGTGACCAGTGGAAAAGAATGAGGACACACTAAGGAACATAGAGTACTGAGGAATGATGTGTGTAGGGTGCAGGGGAGGTAGTTGATGTTTTCTAAAAGGAGGTGTGTGTAGAGGATACAGCTGAGCTGAAGCCTGGACCACAGTTTGAGGATCTAGTGTGCCCTATTCACAGGTTTGGATTTTCCCCTCTCCGGAGAAAAGATTTTTAAAAGAATGACTAATGAAACTCTTTGGTTATGGGAATGAATATCAAATTTTCCTCTGTTACTGGGAGGGTTTTAAAAGAACTTAAATCTTGAATTTTGAAAGAATAGAGAGTTAAGTCCCCAAACTGTGATTTTGTGCTTTGTTTCCTTCTACATACACCCCATTCATTTCCTTCTTGCAGCTGTGTTTACCTATTGCCAGAACATCTGTCTGTACGTTTTCAAATTATCATATGGCATCATTCTACCATGAGCAGGTACTAAGTGTCAGCCATGAGCTAGGCACTAAGGGTGTTGTATATCTGACTTTTTACAACTAAGTTAGCTTTCCAGCTTTTAAATATCTGTATGTTTTGGAGAGACTCAGTTTTTCAGTTTTTTAATACAGGTGTTCAGAACTACCCAAACATGTCTACAAAATGCCATTTTTCATAAAAGCAGCAAGGCCTTTTTTATTATTATTATTCCTTTGGAAACCAGTGACTTGTGCCTAAGACAACGCTCTCCATATTATTTTACCCTGAATGGAAGGAGATTGGTTGGGAGATCTGCCCCCAAGGAAATATCAAAGCCTGCAATACATACTCATTTATAGTCTTAAAGTTAACTCTCTCATCAGATTTCTTTTTATTTCCTGCTGGGGCAATGTGAGCCAAGCTCAGACAGAGGCAAAGGATCTGCCATACATCTTTTCAAATTTATGATTAAGAAGGTCACATATACATTTTTAAACACACTCCTTTTTGATAATAAATGAAGAATAAAATTTTGAAATGTCATCAGCCGCAGAATTACTCATTTTTCTTTCGTTGGCGTTCCCGCTCTCCCCGTCTAATTGCCTGTTGGTGCTGAGAAAGGGCCCGGCTGATCCAATGCTTCATTTCTTGTTGCTTTTCTGTCTGCCCGGAACAGTTCCAAGAGTAGAGCAGCACGCCTGTGGCCACGGTGTTACAACTGAAAGATGCATTCCTGTTGCTGAGTGCCCTTCTTGCCCCAGGCCAATCTAAAATAAATAAATAAATAAATGGAGAATTTCATTTTAGGCTCCATGTGTCTTCTAATGATGGCCAAAATAAGGGATATAAAAATCTTTCTCTCCTTGGTCTGGATTCCCGGAGCCAGATTCTCTCTCCCCCTTTCTCCCTGTGCTCTGTGCCTGCAGAGTGTGCTCTCTATGGCCTCTATCAAAGGGACCCCTGGCCACCTGTGGCTTTTCCTGGGGTTTAGCTAATGAGAGCCACTGCAGGAGGTCAGGGGAAGGGAGGAGGGGTAGTCAGGGCATGGCTTCCTCTGGTTTTCTCCCTGTGAGGTTGTCCGGGATGGGTTGGGCCCCTCCAGAGAAAGCCACTGCTTCTGTCTAGGTTTCCTTGTCTTCACAACTCTCTCCTTTTGGGGTCTGGTTACTGCTTCTTCTATTTGTCACCTCTGGACCCCCAGGTGGTCTACAGCTCTCCTATTGCTGTATTATATCTTGAGTCCCCTGCACCCTTCTCACCTTTGTCAATAGTCCTTTTATAAATAAACTTTCCTCAAATTATCCTCATTTGAGTGTGCATCTGTCATTCTTCTGTGCCGTCTAAACCTATTTCATGAAACCCATGTTTTAAAGAAGATACTATCATACTGTTATTAGTCCTAGATGAACTCCTCTAAAACACTTCTAAATCTGGGTTTATTCTTTCCTTTAATAATTCCTCTGGCAGGGAGATAATGAAAACTTGAAACTGCCTATTTCACGATCAGGTGGGCTCAACTTTGGAAAGTTATTCCCTATAGTGCACTGAATTTGACCTCTCTGAGACATCTGTTCTTTCTGTGTTGAGATAGGAATGACTAAGATTAAATGTGAAGCCAAATTTTGTGAAGGATGGAGCAAGAGACCTGGAGAAATTTACTCTCCAGATATTTAATGTTTAACCCATTGCCTTTCATGTGATAGGAACATAATAACTATATTTAGATGTATATATATTGGGAAAACTCAGAGGAACCATGCTGACTTTTTAGAACTATTTGAATAAGTGTTACATGTAAGAGGGCTTAGTCATATTTTTATGTCTCTAATAATATATCTAAGACCTATCAGTTAAAATTTAGGAGAAGTAGATTTCAAATCCTTAAAACAGGAACTTTTTAACCTTTCAGATCCCTGATGAGGTATTAAAGTCTCCAGCACTTTATAGAATTCAGGGAGAGATGGGATTTCACAGTGGGGCTGTTGGGGGCTCCAACACTGGAATATAGTCGGATCAGTTGGCAAGAATATAAAAACAAGAATAGCAACTGCCATGTGTTGGATGTTCACTCTCCAGGCACTGTGCTCTGTGTATTCTATGCATTAGCTCATTTAATCCTCACAACTCTATAAGGCTTGTCCTATTGCTTGCCACAGTATACAGAAGAAGAGTTCAGGACTTAAAGGAACTTGCCCAGGTCATGCAGCTAGCTGGCAGGCAGCAGAGGTAGGCTATGAACCCAGGTCTGCCTGATACGAAGTTGATGGTTTTAACCTCCAGTGGGTTAAAACCATGCAAAGATCTAAGCCCTGTCCTACTTCTATGAGCCTGGGCCTCTGTGTACTTTTTCAGCCCTTTAAGCTCAAATACAGAACACGCCCATTGTTGGGGAGAGGGCAGCATAAAGCTCATATTTCTAAGTAAATGGAACCCATGAATGGTTTCAGGAGGACTTGCGCTTATTCCACCTTGACCCTGGAGGGCCTGCCTTGACTCTGTTTCTGGAGAATGAGCCAGGCTTAGGGGTGGAGGGTGAGGGGTGGGGAAGGAGAGAAATCCATCGTCCCAATACTTTAATGTGACTGTCATCATCTGACTGTGGCTTTTCCCCTTGCACATGTCCCAAAGGAAGCTGGCCAAGAAGCAAAAGGAGACACAGAGTGGAGCCCAGAGGGAGATGGGGCCAGTGGCCTCGACCGACAAACCCACCACCAAGCTCAGCGCCAGCCGCAACGACGAAGGCTTCTCTTCTAGTTCTCAAGACGTTAACGGATTCAGTAAGTTGAGTCAACTAAGGGGCAGGGGACATATGTGGTCCAAATCGGCGCCAGCACTTCCTCTGTGTACCCCTTACAGTGGTCAGATGCTGCAGGGCTTGACTTCTGGATGCTTCCCTGAGATGGTCCAGGGCGAAGGTTCTCTTTGGCAAAGACTTTGGGCAGCGTGTCCAAAGGTGAAAAGGAGTATTTAAGAATCTACCCCAAATCAGATGGAAATGAGAGCAAGTCATCCTAAATGTTTGTGGACATAAATAGAGGCAGGTTAAAAATAACAGTAGAAAAAAAGAAGGAGGAGGAGGAAGATGGCTATGCCCTTAAAGAGAAAAATATGCCACACTAATTGAGTGACTTAAAATTTTCGAAACTATGTTTCACATACACCAGGTGAGGCAGATGATTCATGCATTAGTATGGTTTTCATTTCCAGTGCTTAGAAAATGAAGGGTCAGAGAGGCAACATCTCCAAAGTCCCACGGCTGATAAGTTACACATCCAGGCTGGAAGCCGTTGCCTCCCAAGCTGTGGCCTGTTCTCTGCCACAGCCCACACTCCAAGAGGCTTTAGTCAAGACCACCTGAGTCCTCATGCAGAGTTTATAAATAAGCCCAAGCTAATAAGATTTAAGGGTTAATCCTTATCCAAAGGAGAACCCCAAGACTGGCAACATTCAGGGCTCCCTTGGGGCTCAGACTCAAGAGAGCTGGCTTCTGTTCTTCTCTTTCTAGTCTGCTGTAAGCCAGTTCATAGTCTAGATTCTCCAGCCTCTGCCCCCAATTGGGTAATGTAGGAAATCTAAAAAGATCTGAGCATAGATGGATGTCTTCCATTTACCATGTAAATTGCAAATGGAAGAAACCACATTTTGTAAAAACCACTTTGGGGATGATGGGGTTTATGAGAGGATGATGGAAGAAAGGAAATAAATATTCTCATTTCATCCTCACCATAGTCCTGTAAGATACTTAATATTATTGCTCCCATTTTATAGGGGTACCCAAGGCTAAGTGTGTTTGGCTGGCCTTCCCAGAGCCACACAGTTTGTTCCTCATGACCCAGGATCTGAGAGTAATTCACACCCATAATCCCTAAGCTTAACTGCAGCACAGAACCCACCTGGGGAGGTTTTCGAAATTGACAAACCTGGGTCCCACACCTTACCTTCTGAATCAAAATCTGGGGGATGAGTGGCAGGGCAGGACTGAAGGATATAGATTTTGTAAAAGTCATTCAGAGAGTCCTTATAGGCACCCAGGTTTAGAATGTAGGTTTAGAATACAGAACTTTGACAGAGGCAATAGCTGTTTACAAATACTGACATGCTATCTCTGGGGACGAGAGATCAGTTTGAACCTACAAAAAAAGTTGAGAAAACAGAAAAATGAATACTCATATACCCTTTACCTTCATTCACCAATTGTTAACATTTTGCAACGTGTGCACTTTTGCACTTGCACTTGTTCTCTCTCTCTCCCCCCCCACACACACACTCACACACACACATACTCACAATTTTTTTCAAAATTTTCTTAACCATTTGGAAGTATGTTCCATGTGTTTTCTAAGAATAGGACAGCTCTTCAACATAAACAATAAAATGTAATCTCAATTCAATGATATCCAATATACCAGTCCACAGTCGAATTTCCTCAAAGTCACCAAAATATTCTTTATCGTTCGTCTCTTTTTTGTTTTTTTTAATCCAGGATCCAATCAAGGTGCTCCTGTGTGTGATGTTTATGTCTCTTCATCTTCTTTCATCTAGAATAGCCCTCTCAACTTTATTTCTTCTTTCAAGATACTGACATTTTTTAAAAGTCTAGGGCAATCGTCCTGCAGACTGTTCCACAATCTAGATTTGTCTCACTTTTTCATCATGATTACATTCAGGTTAAATATTTTGGCAAAAATGTTCCATAAATGATGTTGTGTGCTTCCCTTTGCATAGTATCAACAGACACCTGACACCACTTTGCCCATTATTGGCAATGCTAAGTTTAAGCACTTCTTAAGGTTGGTAATGGCTTTTAAAGACAAAGTCTAAAGGCATATACTGATTATTTTATGAGCAAATATTTAAGCGTTGTTTCTCTTAGAGATCAGGGCAAATCTGCAATCTCCCTAACCATGACATCAGTCCTTTTCCGTTTTTAATCCAGGTGAATCAGTGGGATTCATACATTCCCCAGGGCACAGGAAAAAGAAATGTTGACATAGACTAGGAGAGGCAGAGGAGGGGTTGGCAAAGAAATAGGTTTAATATTTTCTTAAAAGAAAGAACCATCCTAGCTTTAATTTTGTATCTGTTAACCAACCTCTGATACAAATTACAGCTTGATAGGAGGAATAAGTTATAAGCACTGTAGAATGACTATAATTAACAACAACTGATTGAATATTTTCAAATAGCTAGAAGAGTGTATTTTGAATGTTCTCAACACAAAGAAATGACAAATGTTTGAGGTGATAGATATGCTAATTATCCTGATTTGATTATTAGACATTGAATACATGTATCAAAACATCACACTGTACCCCGTAAATATGTGCAATTATTATGTGTCAATTAAAATAATTATATAAAAAAAAGAATGAAAGAGCATAAGAGGTTTGGAACAGAAGCTAAATCCATTATATTCAAACATTTACATCTATTGAAACATCAAAGTGTACTCCATAAATATGTA
>NW_012149485.1:650243-672269 GCF_000956105.1 Propithecus coquereli
ATAAAAATAAAAAAAAAGAAAGAAAGGACCATCTTGAGCTCACTGAGCCTCTGGCTGCATGAAACTGTCACTGGCTTTCCTGATTTTGGCCCAGGGGCAGAGAGGTTCATTTGCAAGTCTAGCTGATTGAAAGTACTGGCCAAGTGGTACCTATTCATCAAAATCCTTTCTGTACAGTCCAGCCTCTTGTGCACACTTTTTTCTATTTGTAAAAGTGCCCCGGGAGGACTCTGAATGCCAGAATGATTATGGTCAAAGATGTGGGACAATCATTGTGACCCTGAAATTGTAGGTATTTGGTCTCAAGCTTTCTGATCTCAAATGAAAACTTGGGTAACACTGATTTCTTGGGTTTGGAAGGGAAACATCACCACCGTTTTCACCATAGACGCTTAGGATGAAAACACCCAAGACAGAGACAGATTAGCTATAGCCAGAGAGGAAGAGGAAGAAGAGCCAGTGAAATCTAATTATATACCTATTTTCTATGTATTCTATTGTTATTTTTTTATTTCAGGATATTTTAAAGGCCAGGGACAAAATTCCAGATCATTGAGGTGTGTATTTTGTGTATGTGTGTATAAACACACACACATATATATACATACACAGGGATGTAGAAACCTACACAGACATGTATGTACTCAGACATGTCTATGTCTATGCATTCATTTTAATGATATTTCTTTTAAAAACACAGGAAAAAAACTTGATTGACTTATTATACTCAATTATTAGGAAATTTTGCATTTGTTTGAATGACTGAATATTTTAGGACTCTATGCATCTGATATCCTCAGGCTACAGCTCCAAAAAAACACCCTGGGGATCTTTCTAATGTCCTAGAATGCATCAGGTACCTTTTAAAATGCCCTGTGGAACCACTGGGATGAAATTTAAGGGTGAAAAAAATGTAAGCAATGCTTACACTGGAGATGAGAAATTGCTTCTGAAATCACCCTGATGTATGTAAAATTGAATCTATTTTTGTGACATTAGGGAAGTGACTGTCTGGCTTCTGAATTGGTGTCTTTAGGAGGCCCTGAGATTATGTGCGAATGTTGAAGCAGCATTGAGAGAGGCAGGTAACAGAATAGTTGCTACAGCAGAGAAGATTACAGAAGAACCTTCCCTGAGCAATTATTTCATTATTGAACAGGTGGGGCCCTTGCCTAATTCAAATTCTGCCTCTCCCTGCCTGGGTTTGTTTTCTGGATTTTTCTGTTCCAAGCGACTGCTAAGTTCTGCGGCATCTATTCCATCAAGCCTCCCAATATTGTACAGGAACAATGACCTCCGGGCCCCAGGATGTGTTGGGGCTTTGTCAGATATGGGCCACTGCTTTGAAGTGCTTTGGCATTCTTGAAAAAGGAGCGCATGTCACATTTCAAGGACAAACAATGCACATTGTTTTCCATTTAAAGACATGCTGGCTTTTATTAAGTGATCTGATTTTGATCTTACTGCCCTATGTACTTGTTATTTTTTTTTCTGCCATCTTTCGCTCACTGGGATCGTTTTCTGGGTCTTTCTTCAGTGCTTAAATCTTCTTCTTTATCTCTTTTGTTCATATGTCATCTTCTTCTTGTTCATTTTTAGTCCAAACGAAAATGCTTCAAAACAAATCCCTGTTGAATTCCTGTGATATGGGGCTTGGTTGTTTGCCTTCCCCATAATGGCATTTGACAGACCCGCTTGCCTGCGGGGGCTCTTAGTTGGCTCTCTCTTAGTTTCAAGGCTTCCATTCTACTGAACAGTCCCATGTCCAGTGGGTGAAGGGCATCCTTCTCTAGAGGTCATCAGATGCTGAGCCCTCAACCTCTCTGCTAGGTAAGAAAGCAAGTATGAGTGAGGCCTCGGTGATGAGATTTCATGGCCATTTTCTCGGCACTTTGTACATGCCTGTCCCTGTGCTGTGAGTCCTGGGGCACAGTGTGGGGGGTGAAGTAATTACAACGATGAATAAAATCGGGTATTGTTTAAACTTTTCTACTTGTAGGCTTTCCATAGTTTACAAAGTCCTCCCGCAAAACACTCCAGCAATAGTTCCTTATTCCCATGCCATAAGACAGCTAGTAGGTTTAGTATTACCCCCATTCGACAGATGAGGAAACTGAGGTGCAGAGACACTCTGTGGCCCAAATCACACATACATTGCCGAGTCATGTTACGGATCCATTTCTCCTGACATCAGTTGGAATCTATCCACGTCATTCTGCAGAGAATTTGGGGACATATCCAATAAGAGCACCTATAATAAAAAAGTAGTAAGAGAAATAATCAGAATCAAGAAAACAAGAAAGTCAAGACCAGGACATATAAAAATGTAGTTTATTATATTATATTAAAATATGATGCAAATATGCAGGCTGGAAACTTTTAAATTCATTTGGCTCTATCTTTCTAGGAGCAAAAGCCCAAAGAGGAAGATAATTTTTACTGGGCACCTACTATGTGCTAGATCTTGTGTGCTCTATATAAATTTCACTCGTAAGCCTCCTAGGAACCCTATAAGTTGATATTATTCCCATTTTGTAAATGAGGACACCAAGTTTCAGAGAAATAAAGTAAATAAGCACATAATCACACAATGCAGAAATATGAGGGATAGAATCAAAAGCCAGATAGGATTATCTGACTCCTGAACCCATGTTCCTCCTCCTGGACCAGGAATGGCAGCCCAGCACTCACCAGTCTCACTGAGTGAGGTCGCTGATGCCTGGGAGAACGGGAGCGCTCCTCTTCCCTCCTGATGGGTCAGCTGGCACTTCTGCCACACCTGTGCCCTGCACAGAGGCCTGTGGCTGGGTACCGGCATGGAGCCAAGCACCACAAGGTGCCAGGCACTGTGATAAGCATGCTAATTATGGCATCCTCGTCCATGTTCATTATCAAACCCATTTTATAGTTGAGGAAACTGACACTCTCAGATATTAAAAGATCTTCCTGAAGTCATAGGATGAATACATATTAAGGGCTGGACCCCAACACAAAATCGAGCATCTTTGTCTTTCCTCTAACGGTAGCTGTCTTACCACCACAAAGCTGAGTGAAGGAGAGACAGGAGATCAAGGTCTCTTCCTGGTTCTCTATGTACTGAAACTCCTGTTTCGGGCAAGCAGCAGCCGAGCGGATGCTCTCACAGATAGGTTCTGTGGGAATCGTCCTACCAGGAGCCTCAAGAAAAGTGGGACCAGTGTCCCATCCTCAGGCATTCCTGAGCTGGACCAATCCCTGGGTAGACATAGAGGGAGATGAGCAGAGAACAGCCCCTGTCCACAGGGAAGAAAATGGCCCAACAAAGAGCATCTTTGTTGTACTATCTTGCCCAGTAGCAACCTGCACAGAGCCACAGGACCCTTCCCTGGACTTTGCACCTCCCAGTGTGACCAAAATATACCTGGTGAAAATGAGACCAAAATATAACCTTAGGAGATTACACCTGCTGCTGCTGACAAGCAGGATGGACCCTGAGGCCTGCTGCCCTCCCTTATCCTTCTACACACAGACCTCATAAAAGACTTTTTCTGTGGGCAGGTCAGGGAACATCCAAGCTTGATACCCCATGGGACTGTTCAACAGAGATGGGACAGACAGAAGAAAACACCAGGCAAAGTTTTAGCCTGGTTATTTTAGGAACATGTTATGTAACTAAATCAATTCAAATAGGGAAGACAGATCATGCCTTTAAAAATAATGGGGTACCAGAGGCCAGGAAGGGTGGAGGAAGTGGGGATAAGGAGAGGTTGATTAATGGGTACAAATACACACCTACAACAAATAAGACCTCATGTTCCATAGATCAGTAGGGTGGCTATCGTTAACATTAACCCGTTATACATTTCAAAATAGCTAGATGAGAATAATTCGAATGTCCCTAGCATAAAGAAAAGATAAATAATGAAGGCAATGGATATCTCAGTTACCCTGATTTGATTATATGAATGTATCAAATTATCACATATACCTTGAAACTATATACATCTGTATTGATAAAATAAATAAATATAAATAAAAATAATAGGGGTTGGCCGAGGTTATAGTAAACTCTTTGGGAAGATTCCTTAACCCTTTCAGGATGGGGAGCCAGCTGGAAAAATGGGTCTCTGGGAGAATTAGCCCAACCATGGACTTCTCTGGGGAAACTGTTGATTTAATGATGTGTGATGTTAGGGATTACTACCTTTGTTTGGGAACTTTGGGTCAGTCATTTTGCTAGATGCTGTTCACATATTATTCCTAATCCTCAAAACAGTGCAACCAGGTAGGAATTGTTATCCTGATGTCATAAATGGCATCATTGATGCCCTCGAGGTAAAGGCTAAAATCGTAAGCCTGGCTGCCTGGGCCCTCCATGGTTGCTGACCATTGCCCAACTTGCTGACCCATGAGATACTCGTTGAGTATTTGTTTGAATGGATGAATGAATTAATGATGGAGCTGGAATTCACACTAAGATCTTTGAGTTCTAAGCTCACATCTGGTTCCAGCTCTTCTGATAGTGAATTCTGCCTTCTGTTAAGCTGGATTCTGTTCCCTGTAACTTCATTCATTCCTGTTTTTGCACACAAGCCTGTGTTGTCAGCACCAGGGTGCTGGCCTTTGTCTGCCCTCTGGTGTCACATGGGGTCATAGAACCAGCCTTTCTCTTCCTGCAGCACCCACCCCCACCCCAGCTATTTCACTGCAGTTACCTGTGTGCTCAGGTCCTTCCCTGGGGATAAGCAGTCCCCACATCAGCCATCAGCCTTCCTCAGGATGCATTTCTGTTTTTCAATCTGCTCAAAATCCCAACTGCCCCCCTGTTCCCATTTGATCCATGCCTGTGGAGGGTGTGGTTTCCTAGATGACCTTGAGCCTCTCTACCAGGCTGAGTCTCTGCGGGTTTAGAGAGCTGCCATCACCCTCTGGATTTCAAACTTGGGTTCAGAATTCACTCCTTATTTTGAATTAACCTCTAAATGTCCATCACATGCCTGCCTAATGGAGAGGCCATGACTTCCAGCTGGGGCTGTCTCATTTAGCCCAGGTGAAGATGGCATCTGGGGCCCAAGTGAAGGACTCTACATTTCCTTTGTGCTGTTTCTTCTTGTTAGATTTGACCCTATTATTCAAGCCTATTGGGGTTTTTTAAATTTCTGATTGTGCCAGCCAATGAGACCACTTAATCCTCCCAGTTTGGGGCCCCAAAATGTAATAATTATTAGAGTGTTAATATTTAAGATAATATTTATCATCTAATGAACATTAATCATATGCCCATTTCCACACTGAGTGTTTTATATGCCATCTTATCTCACTGGTATGTTGGGGGAGACTAAATAACTATTATGATTATATCTGATAATTTCAAGATGAGGAAACAGGCTTAAAAACAGTAAGAACTTGTCTAAGCCTTCATAGCTTTAAATGACTGAGGTAGACCTCAAACCTAGGTCTGTCTAACACCCCTCAGCCCATAGCTAAGATCAGTCCTCTATACCTCCTTCAGTAAGGTAGGTTGTTATTAATATTAATTCCATTTTATAGATCAGGAAACTTAAATCCATAGATGTGGAGTCATCTGCTCAGAGCAGTGGTTCTCAAAACGTGGTCTCCAGGTGAGCAGCATCACATCACCTGGGACCTTGTTAGAAGCAAATTATCGGGCCCCACCTCAGACCTACTGAGCCCAAAACTCTGGGCAGGGGCCAGCAATGAGTATTCTTAACAAGCCTTCCAAGTGATTCAGATGCATGTTCAAATTCGAGAATCACTGGCTCAAGGTAGAGCCCAGGACTGTCAGACTCCAAAGCACTTGTTCTTCCTGTGCTAAGTTGTCTCTGATAATAGTAGAGTCATGGATGCTCTGGGAGAGGAAGGCTCTATCTCCTCCCTTCCCAGAGTGGATGCACCAAGAGGACATTGCCATTAGGGGTGCTGGACCTGAGGCTGCTAAAGCCCATTAATAGCTATGAGGGTTCCCAAATCTGGGGTCCTCTCTCAGTCATCTCTGGAATTTTCTCTCTCGTCTGAACAGTGTACAATCTAAGAGTCAGAATGGAAGGAGTGGAAATTTACAAGAAAAAGCAGTGATGTGAAACCAAGCGAAACCAAGAGCTCAACAGAGCATCGCAAAGAAGAATTAAAAAAATGCAAAAATTCTGTTTGCCGGAACAATTATATTTTCTGATTGCATCAGGATTAAATTGAATCTAGGAGAAGAATTGAATGTTACAAGCTTGCCACCTCGAGCTTTATTGAATATTTTACAGGAATTATTGAATATATTGCAATCATCCACTTGGCTGACAGATTAAAGGACACACTTATTAAGTTCCTGGCAACCGAAAGTTGAATAGAATTGTTTACTCCTTAGAAGTGCAAAATGGAAATTTAGTTAACCTTGAGAAAGTAGACAAATTTTCCATCACAAACGCTAAGGAGTTAAATTAAGACACATTTCAGAGAAGATTTTGGGACTCAAAAAGGGATATAACAGTTATAATATGAATAATCAAAACTATCAAAATAATCAAAACTGATGTAACCACCTCATTTTAAAGATAAAGAAGTGAGTCCCAGAGAGTTTTCTCAGGATCACTCATTGAGTCTCTAGAACTACCAGGGCTAGAATTGTGGCTGTGAGCATTCCAGCCCTTGCCCCGTGATCTCCTTCCAAGGAATGAAGTATAGTTGTCTTCTATTTTCTGTAGACTCCTAATCCAATTTCTGCACAAATAGAACCTTCTCAAATTGAATTATACTTTTCATGTCCTAGTTATGGGAGTAGCTGAGGTGTTCCTTTAAATATTCATTGAATGCCGACTATATGCCAAGTGTCGTGGGGATCGTAAAGATAATAAGACATGGTCGCTGCCTTCAAGGATATTACTGTCCTCCAAGAGAAGAGTTGTAAGTGGATTAGTTTCAATAAATGTGATAATTGATAAAGAAAAGGCATGTATAGTGTCCCAGGAACACTGATCAGAGGCTCAGCAGGTGGTTAATTCTGCCAAAGTGATTTAGAAAACATTATGTAAGGAGATGGGTTTTGATCTGAAGGGAGTGCAGGAGAAAGACTGTCCCAGGTAGAAGGGACAAAAGTTTGGAGGTGTAACAAACATGGTGGGCTCAGAGAAGTGGGTTGGGAGTCCAAGGTGCTCTGTGTTGAGAGCATACGGCCAGAGATGAAGCTGGAACAGTGGCTGGAACCTGCTTGCAAAGGGCTTCACATTTGTGTCCAATTGAATTTCACTTTTGGAAAAGGGTGACTTGACCTATTTGGAAATTAGAGTGATTCCAGTGTCAGATGCCCTTGTGTTTTGTTGGAACCTGGCCTCCTATGCTCTTTGAGTTGTATAGATTGATCTTTCCATTGCAGATAAGTAGGGAGAGCATTTTATCAGGTACAGACCTTCCCTGTCATTGTAAACTGGCCCAGCCATTCCTTTTCAATACCCTTTCAAAGAGACCTCAGTAAAGCTACAAAGCTGAAGTTGCTTCTGACAATTTATGCTAGGCCACTTCATCTTGAGAAGGAAATAGAATTGTTCTCTACACCTCACAGGTAGTCCTGAATTATAACAGGGCATTTAGAAAGTACTTGTTAAAGTAATCAGGGATAAAGAAGTGATGTTGAAAATGTAGATACATAGTTGCTAGGTAGCGGAATAAACTGAGCTTGGAGACCAATCTTTTCCCCCCTCAGCTCAAAGCTACAGCCTTGATAAGTTGAAAACATAGATAATAATTGTACTAGCTAACATTTTGTGAGTAATTACTGGACAAAACACTTTACATGCCTCATTTCATTTAATGTTCTCAACAACTCTAGGAGGCAGGTTAAGGAAACTAAGGCTCAGAGAATTTAAGTAACTTGCTCAAGGTCCCTACAGGTACCAAGCAACCCTGCCAGGTTTGAACTAGGGTTCATATGATGGTGTCAGCAGCCCCTCCTTCTAGAAACACTTTCTTTGCTTGACTTTTGCTCTCCTTGGTTTTCATGTTCCTCCCCAGCCATTTCTTCTCATTCTTCCTTATTAGTTCGTCCTCTAACCATTGAAGGGCCCTAAAGTTCTTCCTTCCTGCTTAAACTCACTCTAGGTGGGTGGTGATGATGCTAAGTGCGATAATGAGCACAGGAAGAGGCCAGATTTGAAGCCGAAGAGGGGGAGTTTGAATCGAGACAGGTTAGGTTTGAGGTGCTGTTGAGTCACTGAAGAGATGTCAGGTAGGCAGTTGGATCCGTGGGCCTGGAGCTCAGCAGAGCAGCCTGGCCAGGAGATATAAATGTTTGCTACATTTTGTACACAAGGTGGTTGAAGACTTTGCAGTGAGCAGGGAAGTTGAAGGCCACAGAAGTGAAGCACCTTGCCTGGGGTCACTCTGCAAGTTAATGGAACAGCCAGAACATTGACTCAAGACTTACATATGGAAGTACCTGTAAAAAAGCAGTCGGTTAAAGCTGAGGGCATTAAAACAGAGATCTAGGAAAGCAGCTGTGTATGTACATGTGGTTCAAGTGCACGTACTTGGCATGCAACCTGCTGGCGATCCATCAGGATCCTTGGATGAGCTCAGAATAAGTAAAGGAGTCAATGTGTGAGGTGACCCCATAGTTTCTTTCTCACCCTGGACTGCGATAGGATCTCTGTATTCAGAGTAGAATTTCCTGGCAAGAACTTGAAGTCTGATTTATATATTAGTGGTTGGGAGCAGATCTATATGCCTTGGAAAGTCAATGAAAGAGCCGTAGGGGTGAAGATTGAAAAGTAGCATTTCAGATGTAGCGGGAGAGAGCAAAGGGCAGAGGACAGGCAAAGCCCCTTTGTTCACTGCATTGCCATCTCCGTCACTCTCCAGGTGGTCTCCTGCGTATTCTTGAAGGGGGATGTCATAAGGCTTAGTAACTCAGCACTGGCTGACTTTGAGTGGGATGCTCTTACCTAGGTTGAGAGAACAGCCCACACACCAGACATCGAACACATCTCAAACCCATACCTGCCTCCAGAGTGGACAGATGTCAAGGGAGCAGGAGATCCCACCAACCAAAATAATAACTGTTGGTGGCACAAAGAAAAAAATAGCAGTTCTACTCTCAGAAAGCCCAGGTAATAGAGAACACAGACGACAGTGCCATAGCTTGGTGCACCCAGAAGAGGTATGTACAGAAGCCGCCAGGGGAATGGTGCCTGATGCTGCCCTGGCCCGGTAACCTGTGATTCATCTCTGTTCAGATGATTTACTTTTCACCTTACCAATCATGTCAGTTGATTTCCTAATTATATGGAGGCATAAAATGAAATAAAACTTCATTTCCCCTTAATAGCAAGGATACATTCAGCAGAGATATAACATAGATTAATCTTGACATGTTCTTCTCTCTCACCTCCCATATCCAATTCAACAAAAAGTTTTGATTATTCTACATCTTCGATATATCAAGAACTCATCTACTTTTCTCCACATCCATACCTCCATCCTTGTCCAAGTCGTCATCACCTCTTACCTCAATTAAGATCCAAAGCCCCTAAATAATGCTCATATCCATCCTCATCCTTCTCTAGTCTATTTTCTTTATAACAGCCAGTGAGATCTTTTCAAGGCACGTCTGGACACGTTGCCTCACTTATCCCTGGATGAAAACAATTATATTGCTTCTGATCTTGATCTTCCTTACAGGTCTTTCCCTTTGGCTCTTTCTCAGGCTCTCACATAATCACTGCCCCTTTCTCTGTGAGCTCCAGCCACACTGTCTTCTTCCCACAGTTCTTAACCTTTCCCATACTCCTTCTACCACAGGACCTTTGACCATGCCTTGCTCTATCTAGAGCAGGGGTGGGCAATTTGCAGCACATGGGCCAGCCCCAGCCCACCGTGTCTGCTTCTGTGAATGAAGTTTTATTGGAGCACAGTCATGCTCATTTGTTTACGTATTTCCTATGCTGCTCTTTTGCTACAATGGTAGTTGCACGGTTATCACAAAGACTATCTGGCCCACAAAGCTTGAAATATTTACCTGTGGCCTTTTAAAGAAATGGTTTTCAACCCCACATCTAGAGCACTGGCTACACCCATGCTCTTTCCCCTAACTGACTCCTCTAGATCACTATTCATGCATTTCTTCCTTTCCTGGCCCTCTTCTTCCCTTACTGGATTGGATTCCTTTGTTGGGTGCTATCATAGCATTGTGTTCCCTCTTTTTTCTCGGCACTGACCTCAGTTTCCAAATGTGCTTGTTTATGATCTGACCCCCTCTACTAGACAGCAGGCTCCAAGAGGGAAGGACCATTTATGTTTTGCTTATTACTGTATTTTCAGCACGTAGCACAGTGTGTGGCAGGGAATAGATACCCAGACCTCTTACTGATGGATGGGTAGATGAATGAATGGACAGATAGATAAGACTGAGGCATATAAGTCCCATATGCTCAGACAAAATTAACATTAGGAAGTTTGATACAGCTGACACCACACGCAGTTGTCCTGTTTTCAACATCCAGAAGTGAATACAGGCAGAGAAGGGGATCAAAGACACGATGCTTTGCCAGTCAGGTGCCTTCTAGAACTTAGCCTCTCTCCCACTCCTGCCACCAACCCGCAGTGTGCTAACACTGAAGAGGATGTTACAAATCCCTTTTTATGGTTCCTGCAAAACCGGGAGCTGCTACTCAAAACAGCCTAAAGAAGTCAACCATTGGCTGGTCTGGGAATGTGATACAATCACTCCTCCAATCATAGGAGGAGGAAGGGATTTCAGCTGATCATCTTCAGACCACATACAAATCTAGGCAAAGACTCAGATAGGCTGCTATCTGGCTCTTCCAGGGGAAGAATCAGGAAAACTAGTAAAGAAAAGAAGCAGATGTAGCAACAGACTGTGGTTCTCCACTGGCTAGAAGACCTCACAAGTAGCCATGAGAACTTTAGTTATCTGTGGAGGTTCTGGGAGACAATGAGCACCTGTCACACGGGTCCATTCTGTGTGGTCGTGGACAGCTGGCTTTCCCTTGCCATTTGTCCTGGGGCTAAGATGTTTCCTTGGTTACTGACACTCGCTAGGTAAAAGGAAATATTTGTACCATGTTGGTTTTCTAGGTGAGAGAAGGCCAAGATGAATTGACAGAATATCAGCAGGACATGGAAACAGGCTCCTTGGGCTACTTCAAGATGATCAAGGAAAACATCATGGAGGGTGGAATGTTAAAGAACGAGTGGTCAGACTTAGCCAAGACAGAAAAGGAGAAACAAGTTATTGCTCTTTGTTTTGGTGAAACACACCATATCAAAACTTAATGGCATAAAATAACAACCATTGTATTTTGCTTATAATTCTGTGGGCCAGGAGTGTGGACAGGATACAACAGCAGTAGTTTATGTCTGTGTGGGGCCTCAGCTGGGATGACTTGAAAGGCTGGAATGGCTGTGACAGTTCTCATAGGACCATATGTCTGGAACCTCAGTTCTTCCTCAGGTAGCATCTGTCAGAGCTGGAATGCCCAGATGGCTTCATTATTTCCATATCTGACCCATGGGCTGAAATGGCTAGAACATCTGGGGTGGGCTGGCATTGCTCTCTCCCAGTGCATCTAACTTGGGCTTCCTTGTAGCATGGTAGACTCTTGGTAATCAGACTTCTTACATGATGGCTGGCTTCTCCCAGAGCAAATGTTTCAAGAAGGCCAGAAGAAATGCCAACCTTCTCTTACAAACTAGGTTCAGCACTTGCCAGCACCACTTCTCCATTAGTAAAAGTAGTCACACACCAGCTTAAATCCAAGGGAGTGGAGGAGCAAACTCCACCCTTCTGTAGGAGACATGGCATATGCATACAGGAAGGGAAGAGATCAGTGGCAGTGATCTTGGAGATAAACTACCCCACTATTCTAAAAGAAAAGAATACATGTACTATATAGGGACATAGAGGGGTGAGAAAGTCTACTTGGCTAACACAGTCAAGAGCAAATAGGAATATTTTCTAAATCTCCAGTTTCCACTTTGATTAAAGTGATAACTCTGCCATTACTCGCACATGGTTTGGCAGAATCTCTGCAGATTTTCAGAATCTGGAAAGAGTTTTTTCTCTCTTATATAGTTCCTTGTAAGTGCAAATGTATTCCTTAAAATACAGAGTCCAAGAGACATCAATAATGTTAACGTCTTCCTACAGCCTGAGAGAGAATGTGAAGGGGAGGAGACAGGCATTAGTGTCTCTGTCCATGGTGCTGGTCTTCCTTGAGCCTTTTCCCAGGAAGTCCCTTCCCTTGGGCTTATCATTATGACTGGTTTCACCTCTCCATAGTACGTGGAGTATTAGCTCACAGGGCGAAGTGGTAGGAGATGAACCTGGAGATGTAATCAGGGAGTGTATCTTAAAAAGTCTCAAATACTAGAGAGCTTGAAATGTATAATGTTTTCTGCAAGGAGCTAACACAGATTTTAAGTGGAGGGACAGGACCGAGCCCAATTTTAGAAAGATCATCTTGGTGACAGTGAGGTGACTGTGGGGGTGGATGAGACTTTAAGTAAGTATTGTTTCTGCATATGCCTTTATCAAACTTCAAGGAAAGTGACTTAGCATGAAATACTGGTGTGCATGGATATTTCATTGCATACACGCATACACATGCATATATACATATACCTGCTTATAGGGTTAACAGTCACTACGACCCAATGGGTGTGGCCAACTCTCTGTACCGAAGCAGTGATAGAGGACGCTCTTTCGCATGCCATTCTTGAAGCTGTTTCTAAGTCCAGTGTGTTGAACTGGATCTCCCTGCTTGCTCCATATTTTCTTGATCAGTCAATATTTTTAGAGTTTGATACCTGGAAATATTTGGACATGTTTGATTTGGAAATGGGTGTCCTTATTCACTTAATGTCTCATTGGGCTAGTTCGGCTTTTCCAAGGTGAAAGCCTCTTTCATCTGCAAGGTCTTTGATCCAGGGTAGATAAAACTCCCTCTGATCTACAGCTGTGACAGAGGCTCAGAAAGTGAGAGAGTCAAGAATTCCACACTAGAGTCACTTCTTCCTCTGCCACAGCGGAGACCCAAGTGGTCAAGCACTAAATCCGCAGCCAGCTGTGTTCTGGTGAACACATGCACTTGCAAATCCGGTCCTTGCCCCACTCTCTGTAACCCTTCTCATTCTATCCCATCATTCTCCTTTCAAATTGATCCATCAGCAGAGGTAAACCTAATAACTCAATAGCATTGTCATGCTTTACTGATAAAATAGCTATTTGCCTAGCTGTCTCTGCAGTTTAAAAATGCAAATTTCACTGTGCAACTGCCCAACAAAAAACCCGTCATTGGCTCCCCGCTGTCCTCAGGATGAAGTTAAAATGCACCTCATGGTCTCCACGGCTCAGAATGACCTGACTCCTGTCAACACCTTCAGTCTCATCTCTGGACTTGCTCAATATGGTCCAGTCATATTGACTTTCTCCTTGTTCTTTGAGAACATTAAGCCTTTTCCAACATCATAGCTTCCACAAGTCTGCCTGTCCTTTCCAGAATGTTCTTTCCCTCTATCATCATTGTTTAGCCACTATTTATCCCTCAGGTTTTTGTCATTTTGGGGGAGCTTCCCTAAATTTCCAATCTGTACAGTGACCACTTTTTTTTGTAACAGCACAGGCCCTCTTAGCAACATATTAGAAATGTCTGCTATGCAAATATTTATTCATTTAAGTATTCTTTGGGTTAATGCCTGCCTTCTTCACTAGACTGTAAAACCACAGTGCACAGATCACTTCTGTTTTGGCTACCGCTGTATCCCTAGAGACTAGTATGGTGCTTGACATGTGACAGATGAGCAGTATTTGTTGAATGAATCATGATGTTAATTTTGCAGTTAAGATGGATCACAGTGGTTTACTTTTAACTATTCAGTATTCAACCAACTGTTTTTGTGCACTGCTGAAAAAACAAGGACCTGCAGACATGGAGGTGACTAAGGTTACTCTTAGGTTTTACTCCCTTAGTGGAGATGGGGGAGGGGGACTAAGGGGAGAGGTGATTGCTTTAGTCTGGAAGAGATACAGAGAGTGCACTTTGCACCTCCATTTCTTAGAAAGTCCTAACCCTGGTATCTTTGTCCTAGTCATCGGTTCTAAAGGCCCCATCACCACATGTTGGCTTCCTTAGACTCTACGACCCGGCACAGCCCTGGAAAACAGAGGGAACACTCTTTTGAACAACTTTGTGGCTCCTGCTTCTCCTACCCTTGTGATCTCTCCTTTCTCCTCCAAAGGACACTGAGCTTCTATCCTTTTATACTTCCCCAGTCACATCTTACCTTTCTCCAACTTTATGCTCTTGTGGGTCTTCCTGATGTCTGGCATAATCTGAAAAGTCAATGTACCCTTACGTATTAAGGGATATGCCTCATTGTCTTTAAAGTGGAAAGTAGAAGAAACTAACATTTATTGAGCCTTAACTATGTGCCAAGGACTATGTTAGATGCTGTACATATATCATTTAATCCTCACAACCTATGAGGTGATGATTGTTATTGATACTAGGCTTCTTTCACATGTGTAGAGACTGAGGTGCAGAGAAATTGAGTAACTTGCTCAAGGTCACATAGCTATTAAGTGACAGAGCTAGGATTTAAACCAGATCTTTCTCTCTCATAGGATCCTACTACTGTAATGTACTCTCTCCCAAATAACAAGAGATATGCAGTCACTTCTGAAGCCACTGAGAGGATGGTTTACTTGGACAGTGAGGTCTTAAAATCCCAGGACATAGGCTCCATCTATTTCTGGGATTGCATTACTCTATCTTTTTTTTTTTTTAAGACAGAGTCTCACTCTGTTGCCTGGGCTAGAGTGCCATGGTGTCAGCCCAGCTCACAGCAACCTCAGACTCCTGGGCTCAAGCGATCCTCCTGCCTCAGCCTCCCGAGTAGCTAGGACTACAAGCATACGCCATCATGCCTGGCTAATTTTTTCTATATATATTTTTAGTTGTCCAGCTAATTTTTTTTAGTAGAGACGGAGTCTCGCTCTTGCTCAGGCTGGTCTCGAACTCCGGAGCTCAAATGATCCGCATGCCTCGGCTTCCCAGAGTGCTAGGATTACAGGTGTGAGCCACTGCACCAGCCTTGCACTACTCTTTTCAGAGGTTAGAGCATAGCAAGCTTCAGAACACTGCTGCCATTCATTCATTACACAGTGTTTGTTTAGCACCTACTATAAGCCAGATATGTTCCAGGCTCTTGAACTACACTGGCGAATAAAGCAGAAACTGAAAATTCCCTGCCTTTCTAGAGCTTACATTTTAGTGGTGGTAGGAAGAGGAAAGAGAGATAGGAAATAAGCAATGGGCAATGAAGGATAAGTAAATTATATGGTATGATAGAAAGGGATAAGTGCTGTGAGACACTGGAATAGGCTGAGTGGGATTAGGAATCACGACTGGGCAAAAATTGAAGTTTTACAGAAAATGACATTTAACCAAAGACTTTTGAAAGGTAAGAGATGTGAGCCATGTCAAAAAGGAGTGTCCCTACTAGAGGCTCCCAAGGCAAGAGTGTGCCTGATGTGTTCAAGAAAAAGCAAAGAAGCCAAGACCCTGTTGCAGCTGCAAGGGTCCAGGAAGCAAGGTTTCAGTGAAAAGTCTGCTTTCTTTGTTGGACAGAACTTGAAGGTCCAAACCAGTGGAGGCCATGAGAAGTATGGACTTATTCTTTGAATTCAGATCCTTCCAGAAGGCACCATTGTAAATGGGTTGAATCCAAGATGCTTCCAAAGGACAACAAAGACCCTTGTACCTATGAGGGCTGAATCCTACCACTGTCCTAGCCTTCTGGGGCAGAGAGCAAACTCTGTAATCTTTGACCTCCTTGTTTATGATAAAACACATGTTCGTCTGTAGGAATCTATCCCAGAGCCACTGCTTTCAGGATTTCTTTTTGGTACTGATGTTAATCTTCCTTAGCCCAGGATGGTCTGATATTGAATCATGCCTCTACTTACCCATTCCTGAGTTCTGCTATTACTCCAACCTGGCTATACTGGGCTACTCCAAGCCTTCATTTAGGCCAGTCACACATGCTATGACCATGGTGATTTCTCTGGTCCCCCAGAAGCTACTACACCTGCCCCACTCAGACTCATTCACTTGGCCCTGCTTGGCAAAGAGCCCAATGTAATATTATTAAGGATGTTAGCTGACACAGTCACTTTCATCACTGTTTTCTGAAAGCATCATTGCTTTTTCAGCTGGCCCTAGATGTTGTGAGTGTTTAGTCACCATTCCAAGCCATTTATTTAGCATGAAAATTTATTAGTTAGGCCATTGTTTAGCAAATTCATCACATTACACTTTTTACTTAGCAGAATCACTTAATTAGTGTTGTATTACTGGAATTGACTGTCAATTATGTGGCTAATTCATTTTCTCAGGGAATGAATTTTTTTTATCAGAGTAAAGCAGTGCAAAGTGCATTGTTAACTCTTTAATGATTGGGGATTTCTGTCAATGGTGATTCATGTTATAAAGAAAATTAAACCATTTACTTTTCTTGAAATATGAGATGTTGGAAGACTCTTTGGAAAAGTATAGAGACGGTGCTTAAAAAATTTCAAGAATTAAAGAACTTTTCATTAACTGAATGACTGAGAATACTTGGCAAAGCTAAGCCAAGTTAGCCAGAGGGTTGTGATTGGAGCCCTCGGAATGAATTATTATAATGTATTCTTATATGTGTATATTGCTATAAAACCTATAAATGTTCATTCATTGACATTATTTCTTTGGGTTCTCACAAAGTCGTGGAGTGACATTAGGATTTGTGGTTGGCAGCCTGTAAGGTGGCCCCAGTGATGCTTGCCTTCTATTCCACATCCTTGTATAATCCTCTTCCTTTGAGTGCAGGCTAGATCTAGTGACTAGCTTCTCATTGCATAATAAAGTGAGGGGATGTCACTTTTAAGATTAAGATTAAGTTATAAAAAGACAGTGGCCTCTATTTTGGGTTCTCATACTCTCTCACTCGCCTTCTCTGCGGGAAGTCAGCTGCTACGTTGCGAGGTGCCCTGTGGAGATGCCCATTTGGAACTGAGGGAGATGACCAGCCAATAGCCAGAAAGGAAATGAGGCCCATACTTTAACAGCCCAGGAGAAAACGAACCTGCCAACAGTGATCGAAGTTCACTGTTGGAATCAGAACTTGGATTCTCTCCCAGTTGAGTCTTCAGATGAGACCATTGTCACAGCTCACAGCTTGAGTGCAACCTCATGAAAGACCTCGAGCCCGCAGTACCCATTTAAGCTGCACCCCGATGTCTACCTGTAGAAGCTGTGAAATAGTATGTTTATTATCTTAAAATGCTATGGTTGGGGGTAATTTGCTATGTAGCAATAGATAACTAATGCAGGGCTTAACATGTGAGATGTTACAATCATTTGCCCAAAGCCTTTGGGTTAATAAACAGGAGAGCCAGGATTTAACTCTGGCTCTTTGGATGCATTTAAATAAACAAGAAGGATGTGAACTGCAATCCAGACCTCTCATTGCAGCTGTCAGATACCCTCAAAGCTTTGTCATCCCACAGGGGTAACTATTCAGAGATTATTTCCCTATAACAGTGATTCACTTGTGGCCTGCACACCTTCATTACCATGAGAAGGAGCCACTGGGACTCTGGAGAGGCTGGGAAGCAGGCTTGAAGGAAGGATCTTCTTTATCATGTTTTCTGTCAGGAATTGAGTCAAACTTTCCCTGTTTGTCCCCTTGTCCCTCTCCTGGGACTATATAACCCCCATATAGTGGTTATAACAGTAGTTCCCAAACATAACTGGCCCCAGACTAAAGCTTCTAAATCCCAGGGTATGGAGCCAAAGAATCCATGTTAATATGCTCCCTGAATGGCTCTCACAGAGCATGAGAACTCAGGGTCCGCTATATAAAACAAAGTAGGTTGGCATTTCAGTGATCAGCCTCTATAATTCACCAGCTAAGGATTTGCCAGGCCAAACCTTTATGTGGATACACTGCTTTGTTAGTTCCTATGAGAGCATTAGGTGTCTGTTCTTCCCAGAGTAGAGACCATCAGCTTTGACAGCTTGTATTTTTTTGTTTAGTTAGTTTTGAACAATACTAAGCTATACTACTTCATTCATTCACTAAGAGCAGTAAAGAACAGGTCTAGGACCCTTAAAGAACAAATTATATTTTTCAATTGGAAACTCCCTTAGAGAACATATAATCCCTTACTACTCAAAGTGTTGCCCATGGACCGGCATCATCAGCATCACCTGAGAGCTTGTTACAAATGCAGACTCTCAGGCCACACTCCAGAGCCACTGAATCAGAACCTGCATTTTAAAGGATCTCCAGATATGTACATTAAAGTTTGAGAAGCATTGGTCTAATTTAGCTTTCCAATTTTAAAGTTAAGGTCCACAAAGGTGAAGGCAATTGCTCAAGATAATTTAGTTGTAACACCAGGATGAGAACTCAGGTTTTGTAACACCCAAGCTGTGTTCTTTCCACTCAATTAATGTTCTGTTGTCTTTGTGGTTTGTTAAATCCACAAACTCAGCTTAAGTATCCAGGGTATAGTTTGAAATGGAAAAAGGAAGCTTTTATCCACCCAGTACAATGGCAAACTCTTTTCAAACAGCTGTTGCACATTAAAATTTCTTCTTCCAGACAAGTTTAGTTATTTCATTTTCTCTTTCCTATACATCAATGAAAGACAAAGTCACCTGTCAGGCTAAAGATTGCAAAACCTGTCAAATTGAGTTTTTCTAGTTTAGCTAAGTGTTACTCTGCAACTATTTTGCATACCTTTGTCTTATTACGATTTTGATGAATGAAAGATGAAAATAAGACAAGCCCGTGTTTTCAGTTAGGCATTATTTGAAGTTTTTTGCTTCTATTACACATCTTCCCATGAGTGTGTGGATTCCAGAGTTTGACGATACATACACAACACAAAATGCTGGGCCAATTGTTTTTAGTGTACGCACAAACAACCCTGAAACCAATGAGAATCTCCCAGTCATGTCCAGCCCAAACTAGAGTTGCAGTGAAGCAGACGGCCTTTGTTCTGAGAGAAGCATATGGGATTCAAATCACCAGAAGCCCATCTGGAGAAGAAATGAATTTTGAGTAAATGTAGCTTATCAACCTCCCCACACTCACTAAGACAAATGGAACTGAGGCATGAAATAGAGACCATGCTACCATCACCATAGGAATTGGAAGGCATGAGAGCTGGATCTGGAAGACAAACAAGCACTGGGTTTATCAGCAAGGTGGAGGATGGATTTCAGAGACCCAGGTGTACCTACCAAATGAGTAATTTCTGAGTAACCACCAGATCCTGGAGATACACTGGTAAACAACCCAGATATTGCACCAGCCTTCCTGGAGCCTATAGTCTAGTAAAGGATACAGACACTAAATAGTTTCACTATTATTCAGTCATTACTATAATTCATGAAGATGAAATATGCCCAGGAATATATATTATAATTCATGGAGGTGATATCGTTAGGATATAACACGGGGCCCTCAGATGGAGATGGCAGCAAACAGGGGTGTCTTCCTTGATATCTTCATTCAGAAAAGTTAAAAGGTTTTTTATTGGACACTCACCACCTGGATTATACCATTAACATTTTACTCTACCTACTATCACCTATCCTCCCATCTATCCACACCTCAATCCATCTTGATTTTTTGTGCATGTCAAAGGAAATTTCAGACATCAATACACTTCCCTTTCCTCCCAATCCTGAACTGTGCGTATCATTAATGCAAGCTCAATATTCTGGTATTTTGTCCTTCGAGATAAAAATTTACGTACAAAGAAATGCACAAATCTTAAGTTTTCCATTCCATGAATTCAACAATTGCATACACTTGTGCAACCCAATCCCCTAATAGCATACAGACTCGCCAAGAAGATCCCTCATGCCCATTCCCAGACAATCCCTGTCCCCACTCCAACCAATAGGTAATCACTATTCTGATGTCTTTTCCTACCATGGACCAGTTTGTCTTTTCCAGAAGAGGAAGTGACTTTTGAGCTGAGTCCTGAAGGATGAATAGGAGTCCACTTGGCCTTGGAAGGTTGGAGGAAAGTTAACCATTCCAGAAAGCATATCACGTACTATGCAAGGACTCGGTGAGGAGGACAGTGTGGCTGCAGCCTAGTGAGCAAAGGATAGGGGAACACGGGAGGAGGAAAATGAGAGCAGTGAGAGCTAGACCAGTCATAGCCTTGAAGCCATATTAACTATGAAAAATCTGGAATGTAGCCAAAGAGAGCTGGCAATGCAACCAAGAAAAGGTTGAGCAGGGAGGGGACATGTTCAGCTTTGGACTTCTAAAACATTCTCATCCCTAATTATAGAGAACAGAACATGAAGAAGCAAGAGAAGGTGGAGCAAGTTGTGAGGATTCCGTTTAGGCCATTATGGGGAAAGAGGGATGTCGCAGATATGAGGATGCTGGCCATGGAGAGAAGGAACCATTTCTTCTTCCTCTGTGTTAACCTCTGACCTCTGATGCGTTGAGCTTCTACAGTTATAAATCACAGTGTTTTATTTTCTCTCTCTATCTCCAGTTTCCAGAGATATCAGCCACAAAGCCTTTGTGGAAACTGGTTCAGAGAGGTTAAGTAACTTGCCCAAAGTCACACAGCCTGTAAGTGGTGGTGTCAGGGTTCTCATTCAGGTCTATTTATGTCTAAAGTCTATACATGTTTGGTCACTTCCCTGTCTTCAGAGAGTATGATGTGAGTCTCTCAGTTTTTCTAATTGGAATCACTACTCCCCTCGTTATCTCAGATTCTTCAACCACCCCAGAATTTTCAAGGCAGAAGATTGCCCAAATTGCTAGGAGCTAACTTTGGGTCCTATGTAAGTTCATCAACCATAGCCCAGGCTTTCCTTTAAGCGATGGTTTAGGACCAGGGGCAGGTGAGTCAACATGGATCTACCAGCTCTTGGTTTTATTTATGCTGATTGTGACTCTACAGGAGTCACCTGAAGTTTCTTGTGTTTGCAGAAGAAACTTTGCCAATCCTTTTGTCTATCACTCATACCCTTCCTTGTATAATCCTAGACTTTCCTTCTACGTGAACTCCTCTCAAACGCCACCCCGTTACTCCTTCATGGCTGTACAAATGTCAGAACAGTGCACTTTACCTTTCTTTATTATTTCTGCTTCGAGTAACCTACTGACCAAGACATATTGTTCTAAGTTCTTTTGCATATTCTGTTTATGTTAACACACCACAGCCATATACAGAAGTTCTTACTGATAACATTAAGAAACTTCCCGACAATATTAATCTTTCCAACATTGAATAACCTCACAGTTTCTTCTCACTTTAATACATACTTCATTCTCTTCTTTAAAATAATACACTCCCTAGGAATCCATTTCTTGCCAACCAATCTGTGTCCCATACTTTATCATCAGTTTGTAAAATTCTTTAGACATATATTTCATTATCTATTTATGGAGCTTTTTTCTGCTGGTCGAAGTTCAGCATTTTTCATGTCTGTTATTTTCAAAAGTAAGTGTGTCAAAGGAGAATGCAAATGAATGGTGATATGCAAGAACTGAACAATAGACTTACATGTCACCGAAAAGGGCTCGTTTTTCCAGGGAATTAAAAACACTTTAAAAGTCCGGAATTATATCCCTTCTCCTTTCTGGTCCAACAACGTATTTCCAGGATCCCACAGTGGCCCTCAGCATGATTCCCTTCCTTCCGAGTTTGAGCACTAAGGGGTTAAGACCAAGGAGCATTCTGTTATTGCTAAAGGTCTGTTGCTCTGGTGCACCCCAGGACTTTGGTTTTTGTTTCAACTGTATTAAGTTTATACAACCTATGCTGTGGAATACTGGTATTGGCACTTTTGCTGCCTGTTTTCCCACTGATTTTCATGAAATTGTGTCAAAAAGAAAAAAAAGACTTTCTACGTTTTTTTTAATAGTGAAACCCTAAGACATTCTATAAAAAAGACATCTGTGCATGAATGTTTATAGCAGCACAATTCACAATTG
>NW_012149485.1:674075-680189 GCF_000956105.1 Propithecus coquereli
GCTGGCGTGTACCATTTGACCCTGGCTACGTTCATCAGAGTCTTGAGATGTGTCTCTTGGCTTCGCTGGTCATTAATCACTCGCCAGTCCAAGATTGTGATAAAAACGTTCTATTAATCTCTAGCAATCTGCAACATGGTTTATTTGTGTCTTTTTTCCTTAATCATTTTTGGCAGATGTTTGTCTAATTTATAAGGGTTTTCAAAGGGAAGAGCCAGCTTTTGCTTTTCTTCAGCTTCTCTGTTATATCTTTAACTTGCATTATGTTCCATTAACTTCTGTTCTTATATATTTATTTACTTTCTTTCTACTTTCAGGGACTATGTTTTTCATCTCAAGAAGCTGAATTTATATTTTTCAAATGCACCTATCCTGTTTTTCATCATGTATTGCATTATTGCTGTGGTTCCTATTCCTTCATCATTCTCTTTAATCAATCTAAATGTGTTTACTGTCTAGTATTGTTGTTTTATTATTTTCAATTCTTGGGAGGCACATTTCTCTGTGTTCATGGCTGCTGACTGTCCTTCTTGGAGATAAGCTTCCTCAAATGGCTTGTCACAACTTATATTTTATTTTTCCACTGTGAGTTCATCTTTAGTGGGGGCGGTTTTGTTCTGTTGGAATTACTGTGTCTTGAATTATGCAAATACCTCTGTAGAATAGTTTCTCATTTGCTTGTCAGGACAATAAGATTTTCAGTGCTATTTCACAGGTTTTGTGTTGATTTCTAGCTTTGCAGTTGCACTATTACACAGGTAGCATAAATGCAAACTTTGAATTTATGTGTGGTAGAGGTCAAGGTTTTCTTTGCTTTGTTTTTTACCTTTAATTATTTGAATGCACTACACCCTTCTTTTTATTCTACTAATGGATACATTTAACTTAAATGCACACATATACACACTTAAACAATATGCACATACTTGCTTGAAATTCTCGAAATTGTATCCTTTCATTAACAGCATGAGGATTAAAAGAGTGTATATAGACTGTCCATTATGAAAGGTGAAGAAGATATACCTTTATTTCTAGCAAATAAAAGTATTTCTAGTGATGCATCATTCACCCACTTCCTGGTTTTTACTGATACAATTTGAAATTTTAGTCAAGAACTTCTATACTAGCTATTATTTTTACCTAATTTCTCTTTGGAAATTCTTTTTTATAGTTCATTCTGCTATGATTTATATTTATTGTGATTTTTATACTCATATCTATGTTTAACTGAGTTTGGTATTCGCCAAATTAGTTCTTTTATAACATGACTTCTTCCATTCTTGTGAGCAGTTTTTTCCCCTTAATTCTGGAATGACATTTTTTACTACTTTCTGCACCTACCTGACCCTCTGGAAAAGAATCAGAGCCAACACAACTCCTGAATATTTGTGTATCAGAAAATGTCTTTCTGTAACCTCACAAATGAAAAACAGCATATCTCAGTGTATAATTTTGGGGTCATATTATTTCCTCCTCAAAAATTTTGTTCTATTGCCTCCTGGCTTTTAAATTTAAGCAAGAAAAAGAAATATGGCTAACATTGTCTTTATTTCCTTTATTGAGAGACATTTTTCCAGCCTAGATGTTTATCTGAGTATTTCTGCATCAATAATATTTAAAAATTATATCAGAATATAGGTCCTATTTTTAAGTTGTACATGGAGAACTCTTTACATTTGAAGATTTAAGTTTTTATTCTGTCAAGGAGCTTACATTGTATCCTTTATTATTGCTTCTGTTCCATTTATTTTGTTCTCTTCTTCAGTAACACCAATTATCTCTGTCTTTTATATGTCTATTTTCTTTTCTCTAAAATGTGTTTTTGTTGTCTTCACACATGAACACACATGAGCAGATGATAGAAACAAAAGAAATAGTCATCTTATTGTTCTCATTGCCTTGCTTTTTCATCTGCAAGTTTCTCAAATTAGTTTTCCATAAATTTCTACCTGTTGTTTATTTTCATCACAGATCTCAATGTCCATTTTAATTCTGCCATTGCATTTTGGTTTCTTTACAATCTTTTCTTGTCTCACCCAGTGAATTTTTTCCTAGCCACTTCTTAACTTGGTCCATTTTTGGAAAAATCTGTTGTCTTAATATTTCATCTTTCACTTTCTTTATTCTTCCATGTTTTCTTGAATTTTGTTGAAAACAAAATACATTTCTACTTTCCGTTGTGCAGATGAAGATACCAGTCATGAAAAACCTAAATAAAATTGGCTTCAATAATAAGTTAAAGTATTACTTCTTAGAAGAAGAATTCAAATGTTCGAGTTGGTTGAATGAGATGCCCATGAGTGTCATTAGGGGACCAAGTTCTTTGAAGCTCTCCGCTTTGCCACCTCATGTTGGCATTGTCCTCAGCCTGATCCCCTCATGAATGCAAGATGTTTTAGCAGTTCCAGGCATCACACCCAGACACGGTAATGCCCAGTGGCAGAGACAGGCTACTGAATTATCCTTCTTAGAGATAAGAAAACCTTTCCTAGAAGCGCCCTAATAGAACTTCTTTCTCATATCATTAAATTTTTTTGGAAAAAAAAAAAAACTAGCAACACCCTGATTGGCTTAGGGAAATCAGGATTTTCCCATAGGTCTGGGACTACAGTCATCCTTTCCTGGGACACATGGGGAATGTGTAGGCACTGAAACTAGTTTGGGATCTCTGCCAGAAAGGAAGAAGGTAGGGATGGCTCTTGGGTAGACAGTCAACACTGACTGCTTTTCTTCTTTTAAAAATGATATATACATATCAGCAAGCAGACTGTCATTTTCCTTGCTGTTAACATGGTGGATTTTTTTCTAAGACCCCATGTTGTCTTGTTTCTGTTTATTTAAATTTAAAGAAGAAATGGTCACTCTCAGCCTGGTGTTTGTCAATAAACAGAGCAGGTGGATTCTCATTGTTTTCTTCACCATCCAACATATTAATATTGGAATCCTTTTCATCTGGCTTAAGCAAGAGGAGTGATGGATGTTTCCAGCCCCCATCCTTAGGTAGAGCATCTCACACTACCCTTCCATCTGGGCTGAGGACTGTGGAAGAAGAAATTCATGCTGTCCTTAGAAAGGGGAGGATTGATTTCCTTATCAGAAAGAGTAAATGAATCCAGGAAGCATTTTCCCATGACTGTTCCCAACATAATTGTTTCCTAATGCTGAATCTGCATCTGGAATACAAAGCTACCTCTTTTGTCTTTGCCATATCAAAGAGCCCAGTGAAGGAGAATGAGGAGGAGACAGGGCTTAGAGATGCCCTGGCCTTACTATTTGGTTGCTAGGGTCTTTGACTCTCTGATCCCCCGAGAGAAAGTGCAGAAAGGCGAAACACTTCTTTTCTATATTCTTCAGGCTCGGGGGTGTGCTTTACTTCAAGTACAAAAGTCTATCAGTGTTAACTGCAGATTGTATAACGTCCATTTCCGCTCCATAGAAAATGGCACAGTGGGGTGGCATTCTACTTACTATTAGTTTTACAAGTTCAACACTAGGCATTTGGGCAGACATAGGAAACAGAGAGAAGGTGAATCCACCTGTCATTACATCGAGTGAGAGTGTGTCCCCAACGGGACATAAGATGTAGGATGGGAATCTACTGTTCCTCAGGGGGTCACAAATCCCACACACCTGTGCTAGTGTGAGTGTAGATTTCAGAAATACAGAACAGATTTTTTTTACAACAGGACTCCTAAGCACAGCCAACTGCTTCATCTTATGCTTCACGGAAGAAATTATAATCACTTCCAACTCTGGAGGGGAAACTGCCTGTGTTGAATCAGCTGAAAGATGGCCTTATGCAATTTCAGAGTTTTTTCAGAAATTTTGGAAAAAATGAAGTCTTTACATACATGTTAAGTGTAATGCTGCTATATTTAGTGGATATCCCTCTCAAATTCTGGTACTAGGTTAGTTGACAGATTTAGACTTCAATACAATCATGAGTTTACCATCTTGAGGCTTCGTTGGTATTTGGTGGGGGATGAGAGATGAGGCATGGACTGCTAGCCAGATGCCACCTTGAGACTTCTTCCAGTGGAATCCCGTTTAACCATTGCGATAACCTTCTTAGATGATGATGATGATGACAATTAATGACCATCACCATCACTATCACCAATTACAAATAAAAGTCTTAGGCTCAAAGTTCAGTTGCCCTTTGAAGAACACAGGTTTGAACTGTGCAGTTCCACTTATATGCAGATTGTCTTCTGCCTCTGCCACTCCTGAGACAGCAAGACCAACCCCTCCTCCTCCTCAGCCTACTCAGCGTGCAGACAATGAGGATGAAGACCTTTACGATGATCCACTTCCACTTAATGAACACTAAATATTTGATATATTTTCTGTTCATTCTTATGATTTTTTAGTAACATTTTCTTTACTTTAAGAACACAGTATGTAATACATATAACACACAAAATAAGCATTAATTGTTTATGTTATTAGTAAGGTCAATAGTAGGTTATTTGTAGTTAGATTTTGGGGCAGTCAAAGGTTATACATGGATTTTCAACCACACAGAGGGTCAGTGCCTCTAACCCCCACGTTGTTCAAGGGTCCACTGTAACTTATTTGAGGTCCTATAGCTAGAAAGTTATGAAGTTCATATTTAAGTCCAAGTTTTGTCTTCAGATTCTGTACTTTGACTCTGATGCTTGCTGTTCTCACAACCCTCATGGTGTTGGTTCTAATCACACCTCTACGCCACGCAGGTGATCCATCCTCCTCCCGACCTCTAACCCTCTCTTCCCTCCCAGACTCTCCCCTCCCAGTAAGCAGCCTCTCAATATTTACCCATCCACTCTTCATGCTCTCCTGCCCTAAAGAGCACACGGATTTGGGAGGAATCATGACAGAAGAAATAAGAAATTGATACTGGTACCAGAAACTATGGGAATTTGCTTGGCTAGTTAAGAAATTTTGCCTTCACTCCATGAAGACTTTTGCTAAGAAAAATGACTTGATCAAAGCTGTGTAAAGAGAACTGTGAAAGCAGAAAGGGCCATTAGGAAACTGATGGAATAGTCCTAATATGAGGACCTGAGCTAGGGCCGTAGCACAAGAATAGAGTAAAATAGATGGCTTTGGAGTATGTGATGAAGGAAAGTAGAGAGAGGACAGGGAACGATGAGGGAAGCCCTAAAAGGCTCCCTAGATGCCCTCTCCAGTTTGTGAACTCTCATGCACCCAACAAGACATCTCGTACAATATCAGAACAGCTATTGATTTTTACTGCTCGCCAGATACCAGACACTGTACTGAGCACTTAGCGTGCACTGTCTCTTTGAATCCTCACAATGCTCATTTTCTCTGTGTTATAGATGAAGAAACTGAGGCTCAGAAAGATGTGTCACTTGGCCAAGGTCACAGAGCCCGTAAATGGTTTATTAATGATCCCAACTCCATTCTGTGTGATTCCGGGACACTGACTCTCAGCATTTCTCGGGGTGCAAATTGTGTCCCTCTCATGGGACGTGGAAAGACCATTTCTTAAATAGTTATGTAAACATTTTAGTGAGCATGAAAACAAAACTAGCACACAACACTAATGATTTCATGTTTCACTATCATTTGTAATGAGAAAAAGTAAAGAAAACATGGTTGAAAGTTGATTTAAAGAAAAGTTTTGGAGGTATAATTGTGTAGATCTGCACTGTTCAGTACAGTAGCCACTTGGCCTCATCAAAGTAAAACTCATTTCCTCAATCCCACAAGGCACATTTCAAGTGTTCAACAGCCACAGGTGGGAAGTGGCTACCGTATTGAACCGTGCAAATATAGAACATTTGAGTCATTGTATAAAGTTCTGTTGGATGGTGAGTGCTGAGTTAGAGCTGTCTTTTTTTTTTATTTCAGGAAATTATGGGGGTACAAACATTTTGGTTACATGTTATGACTTTGCCACATCCAAACCATGATTTGAGGCATGCCCTTCCCCCCCTACAATGCTCACCGTGTCCATTAGTTGTGAGTTTACCCACCCCAACCCCTAGATCAATGTCTTTTTATTTAGAGTTCACTTGTGCTCTAAATCAGCTCTCTTTCGAACTTTATCTAGCTCTGGGTATGTCTGTGTGCACCTGCCTTGTTCAACACAGTAGCCACTAGTCA
>NW_012149485.1:680239-681448 GCF_000956105.1 Propithecus coquereli
CACTTAGATCTGGTTTGGGCAGAGGTGAGGGAAAACTCAAATGCTTGCCAGGACATGTACACGTACACACAACACAGGTGTAGGTGTACACGCACAAAACCCTTCATGGTGGCCCAATTCACTCCAAGTCACAGAAGAAACTGTAAACAGAGGTCTCCTTTCCTGACTGTGCCTCAGCTCTTAGGGCACTAACTCCACAGACTAGTAATTTGCTTATTTCTTCCCCTCTATGCTAACTGGCTGAACCTTTCCACTTGATTTACTCAAAATGAAAATAACAACCACTAGTCACTTGAACAAGTCAAGACCGATGGCAGTTGTGGGTCACGAGAGCAGGGAGGAGGGGATGGGTGAATTCACACCTAACGGGTGCAGTGCACCCTGTCTGGGGAATGGGCACACTTGTGGCTTTGACTCAGGCGCTCTAAAACTGAGCAGTGCACAGCACGTGCAACCAGCAAGATGTGGTGGTCCTGCAAAAGCCTGGGTTAGAGGAGCATCAGGAAAGTTGGGGCCCTAGTTTGTAGGTCCCTGGCAGAGTTTGATATTTTATTAAGAGATAATTCTTTTCCTTATTACTACAGCAACTCAGGGTGCAGTATCAATCCCCAGTATAGAGACAAGAAAGAGACTCAAAGGCTAGTGTAACGTTGCTTGGGAGACCCTGGTGATGAAATTGCTTGTGCATCTCGACAGTGGTGGTGGTCACGTGGATCTACACATGTGATAAACTTGCATAAAACTAAACACACACAGTGCATGTAAAACTAATGAAATATGAATAAGATCAGTAAAATACATCAATGTCAATTTTCTGATGAGGATGTTATACTGTAGTATGCAAATGTTAACGTTGGGGAAAAACGGGTATATGGGACCCTCTATGTCATCTCTTAAAACTGCATACGAATCTACAATTATTTCAGAATAAGACTTTTTTCAAGAAGATGGAGCTCTCACGAGGAGCTGGCGTGTACCATTTGACCCTGGCTACGTTCATCAGAGTCTTGAGATGTGTCTCTTGGCTTCGCTGGTCATTAATCACTCGCCAGTCCAAGATTGTGATAAAAACGTTCTATTAATCTCTAGCAATCTGCAACATGGTTTATTTGTGTCTTTTTTCCTTAATCATTTTTGGCAGATGTTTGTCTAATTTATAAGGGTTTTCAAAGGGAAGAGCCAGCTTTTGCTTTTCTTCAGCTTCTCTGT